>NW_028270357.1:0-47500 GCF_037043375.1 Chiloscyllium plagiosum | reverse complement strand
GGGGGGTTCCAAGACTGTACTCACCCAGCCTCCCACAGGGCACAGGGAGGGGTGGGGGGTGGTGTTGTAAATCCTCCTGGGACCAGCCGGGTGCAGTCGGTGGGGGGGGGGGGGGGGGGGGGGGGCAGTGGGTGGGTGGGGTCCCCCTGTGCTGTTTGGTTCCTGCATGGAGGGTCAGCCTGGTGCTGAGGCTGTATTACCAAGGTAACCGCACATCTCTCCAGGAGCAGGGGCAGCTCAGCTCACCGTGCTCAGCAGCCAAACCCTCCCTCCACCCCCCCACCCCCCACCCCCTCGGTCACTGCTGGGGGATTCACACTGTCTCCCCGTCTCTCTCTCTCTCTCTCTGACCCCACCCACCTCCTCCAGCTTCAGCTCCCACACATCCCCAGCCTCTCGGAGAGATTCCCAGGAACTGGAGGTGCAGGAATGGGAGGGGACAGGGAGGTGGGGGGTGAGAGAGGGAGAGAGGGGGAGAGAGAGAGGGGTGACAGAGGGGGGGAGAGAGAGAGAGAGGAGGGACAGAGGGGGGAGAGAGAGGGGGGACAGAGGGGGGAGAGAGAGGGAGAGGGACGGAGGGGCAGAGAGAGAGAGGGGGAGAGAGGGGGGACAGAGAGGGAGAGAGAGAGAGGGACAGAGCGGAAGAGAGGGACAGAGGGGGAGAGAGAGGGAGAGAGAGAGGGGGGACAGAGGGGGGAGAGAGAGAGAGAGAGAGAGGGACAGAGGGGGAGAGAGAGAGAGAGAGAGGGGACAGAGGGGGAGAGGGAGAAGAGAGGGGGGGACAGAGGGGGAGAGAGGGAGAGGGGGAGAGAGGGACAGAGGGGGGGGAGAGAGGGAGAGGGGGAGAGAGGGACAGAGGGGGAGAGAGAGGGAGAGGGGGAGAGAGGGACAGAGGGGAAGAGAGAGGGGGAGAGAGAGAGAGACACAGAGGGGGAGAGGGACAGAGGGGGAGAGAGAGGGAGAGGGGGAGAGAGGGACAGAGGGGGGAGAGAGAGAGAGGGGGACAGAGGGGCAGAGATATATCATTTGTGTTACAGTGAGGGGTGTGGGGTATATCAGGGTGTTACAGTGAGGGGTGTGGGGTATATCAGTGTGTTACAGTGAGGGGTGTGGGGTATATCAGGGTGTTACAGTGAGGGGTGTGGTGTATATCAGTGTGTTACAGTGAGGGGTGTGTTGTATATGAGTGTGTTACAGTGAGGGGTGTGATGTATATCAGTATGTTACAGTGAGGGGTGTGGGGTATATGTGTGTTACAGTGAGGGGTGTGGGGTATATCAGTGTGCTACAGTGAGGGGTGTGGGGTATATCAGGGTGTTACAGTGAGGGGTGTGGGGTATATCAGGGTGTTACAGTGAGGGGTGTGGGGTATATCAGTGTGTTACAGTGAGGGGTGTGGGGTATATCAGGGTGTTACAGTGAGGGGTGTGGGGTATATCAGGGTGTTACAGTGAGGGGTGTGGGGTATATCAGGGTGTTACAGTGAGGGGTGTGGGGTGTATCAAGGTGTTACAGTGAGGGGTGTGGGGTATATCAGTGTGTTACAGTGAGGGGTGTGGGGTATATCAGGGTGTTACAGTGAGGGGTGTGGGGTATATCAGGGTGTTACAGTGAGGGGTGTGGGGTATATCAGGGTGTTACAGTGAGGGGTGTGGGGTGTATCAAGGTGTTACAGTGAGGGGTGTGGGGTATATCAGTGTGTTACAGTGAGGGGTGTGGGGTATATCAGTGTGTTACAGTGAGGGGTGTGGAGTATATCAAGGTGTTACAGTGAGGGGTGTGGGGTATATCAGGGTGTTACAGTGAGGGGTGTGGGGTATATCAGTGTGTTACAGTGAGGGGTGTGGGGTGTATCAGTGTGTTACAGTGAGGGGTGTGGGGTATATCAGTGTGTTACAGTGAGGGGTGTGGGGTGTATCAGTGTGTTACAGTGAGGGGTGTGGGGTATATCAGTGTGTTACAGTGAGGGGTGTGTGGTATATCAGTGTGTGACTGTGAGGGGTGTGGTGTATATCAGGGTGTTACAGTGAGGGGTGTGGGGTATATCAGTGTGTTACAGTGAGGGGTGTGTGGTATATCAGTGTGTTACTGTGAGGGGTGTGGTGTATATCAGGGTGTACAGTGAGGGGTGTGGGGTATATCAGGGTGTGACAGTGAGGGGTGTGGGGTATATCAGTGTGTTACAGTGAGGGGTGTGGGGTATATCAGGGTGTGACAGTGAGGGGTGCGGGGTATATCAGGGTGTGACAGTGAGGGGTGTGGGGTATATCAGTGTGTTACAGTGAGGGGTGTGGGGTATATCAGTGTGTTACAGTGAGGGGTGTGTGGTATATCAGTGTGTGACTGTGAGGGGTGTGGTGTATATCAGGGTGTTACAGTGAGGGGTGTGGGGTATATCAGTGTGTTACAGTGAGGGGTGTGGGGTATATCAGTGTGTTACAGTGAGGGGTGTGTGGTATATCAGTGTGTGACTGTGAGGGGTGTGGTGTATATCAGGGTGTTACAGTGAGGGGTGTGGGGTATATCAGTGTGTTACAGTGAGGGGTGTGGGGTATATCAGTGTGTTACAGTGAGGGGTGTGTGGTATATCAGTGTGTGACTGTGAGGGGTGTGGTGTATATCAGGGTGTTACAGTGAGGGGTGTGGGGTATATCAGTGTGTTACTGTGAGGGGTGTGGTGTATATCAGGGTGTACAGTGAGGGGTGTGGGGTATATCAGGGTGTGACAGTGAGGGGTGTGGGGTATATCAGTGTGTTACAGTGAGGGGTGTGTGGTATATCAGGGTGTGACAGTGAGGGGTGTGGGGTATATCAGTGTGTTACAGTGAGGGGTGTGGGGTATATCAGGGTGTTACAGTGAGGGGTGTGGAGTATATCAAGATGTTACAGTGAGGGGTGTGGGGTATATCAGTGTGTTACAGTGAGGGGTGTGGGGTATATCAGGGTGATACAGTGAGGGGTGTGGAGTATATCAGGGTGTTACAGTGAGGAGTGTGGGGTATATCAGTGTGTTACAGTGAGGGGTGTGGGGTATATCAGTGTGTTACAGTGAGGGGTGTGTGGTATATCAGTGTGTTACAGTGAGGGGTGCGTGGTATATCAGTGTGTTACAGTGAGGGGTGTGTGGTATATCAGTGTGTTACAGTGAGGGGTGTGTGGTATATCAGTGTTACTGTGAGGGGTGTGGTGTATATCAGGGTGTACAGTGAGGGGTGTGGGGTATATCAGTGTGTTACAGTGAGGGGTGTGGGGTATATCAGTGTGTTACTGTGAGGGCTGTGTGGTATATCAGTGTGTTACAGTGAGGGGTGTGGTGTATATCAGGGTGGACAGTGAGGGGTGTGGGGTATATCAGGGTGTTACACTGAGGGGTGTGGGGTATATCAGTGTGTTACAGTGAGGGGTGTGGGGTATATCAGGGTGTTACTGTGAGGGGTGTGTGGTATATCAGGGTGTTACAGTGAGGGGTGTGGGATATATCAGTGTGTTACAGTGAGGGGTGTGGGGTATATCAGGGTGTTACAGTGAGGGGTGTGGGGTATATCAGGGTGTTACAGTGAGGGGTGTGGGGTATATCAGGGTGTACAGTGAGGGGTGTGGGGTATATCATTGTGTTACACTGAGTGGTGTAGTGTATATGAGTGTGTTACAGTGAGGGGTGTGGGGTATATCAGTGTGTTACAGTGAGGGGTGTGGGGTATATCAGAGTGTTACACTGAGCGGTGTGGGGTATATCAGTGTGTTACAGTGAGGGGTGTGGGGTATATCAGTGTGTTACAGCGAGGGGTGTGGGGTATATCAGTGTGTTACAGTGAGGGGTGCGTGGTATATCAGTGTGTTACAGTGAGGGGTGTGTGGTATATCAGTGTGTTACAGTGTGGGGTGTGGGGTATATCAGGGTGTTACAGTGAGGGGTGTGGGGTATATCAGGGTGTTACAGTGAGGGGTGCGGGGTATATCAGTGTGTTACAGTGAGGGGTGTGGTGTATAACAGGGTGTTACAGTGAGGGGTGTGGGGTATATCAGTGTGTTACAGTGAGGGGTGTGGGGTATATCCGGGTGTTACAGTGAGGGGTGTGGGGTGTATCAGTGTGTTACAGTGAGGGGTGTGGGGTATATCAGGGTGTTACAGTGAGGGGTGTGGGGTATATCAGGGTGTTACAGTGAGGGGTGTGGGGTATATCAGTGTGTTACAGTGAGGGGTGTGGGGTATATCAGGGTGTTACAGTGAGGGGTGTGGGGTATTTCAGGGTGTTACAGTGAGGGCTGTGTGGTATATCAGGGTGTTACAGTGAGGGGTGTGGGGTATATCAGTGTGTTACAGTGAGGGGTGTGGGGTATATCAGGGTGTTACAGTGAGGGGTGTGGTGTATATCCGGGTGTTACAGTGAGGGGTGTGGGGTGTATCAGTGTGTTACAGTGAGGGGTGTGGGGTATATCAGGGTGTTACAGTGAGGGGTGTGGGGTATATCAGGGTGTTACAGTGAGGGGTGTGGGGTATATCAGGGTGTTACAGTGAGGGGTGTGGGGTATATCAGGGTGTTACAGTGAGGGGTGTGGGGTATATCAGTGTGTTACAGTGAGGGGTGTGGGGTATATCAGGGTGTTACAGTGAGGGGTGTGGGGTATATCAGTGTGTTACAGTGAGGGGTGTGGGGTATATCGGGGTGTTACAGTGAGGGGTGTGGGGTATATCAGGGTGTTACAGTGAGGGCTGTGGGGTATATCAGGGTGTTACAGTGAGGGCTGTGGGGTATATCAGGGTGTTACAGTGAGGGGTGTGGGGTATATCAGTGTGTTACAGTGAGTGGTGTGGGGTATATCAGTGTGTTACAGTGAGGGGTGCGGGGTATATCAGTGTGTTACAGTGAGGGGTGTGGGGCATATCAGTGTGTTACAGTGAGGGGTGTGGGGTATATCAGGGTGTTACAGTGAGGGCTGTGGGGTATATCAGGGTGTTACAGTGAGTGGTGTGGGGTATATCAGTGTGTTACAGTGAGGGGTGCGGGGTATATCAGTGTGTTACAGTGAGGGGTGCGGGGTATATCAGTGTGTTACAGTGATGGGTGTGGGGTATATCAGTGTGTTACAGTGAGGGGTGCGGGGTATATCAGTGTGTTACAGTGAGGGGTGTGGGGTATATCAGGGTGTTACAGTGAGGGGTGTGGGGTATATCAGTGTGTTACAGTGAGGGGTGTGGGGTATATCAGGGTGTTACAGTGAGGGGTGTGGGGTATATCAGTGTGTTACAGTGAGGGGTGTGGGGTATATCAGGGTGTTACAGTGAGGGGTGTGGGGTATATCAGGGTGTTACAGTGAGGGCTGTGTGGTATATCAGGGTGTTACAGTGGGGGGTGTGGGGTATATCAGTGTGTTACAGTGAGGGGTGTGGGGTATATCAGGGTGTTACAGTGAGGGGTGTGGGGTATATCAGTGTGTTACAGTGAGGGGTGTGGGGTATATCAGGGTGTTACAGTGAGGGGTGTGGGGTATATCAGTGTGTTACAGTGAGGGGTGTGGTGTATATCAGGGTGTTACAGTGAGGGGTGTGGGGTATATCAGGGTGTTACAGTGAGGGGTGTGGGGTATATCAGGGTGTGACAGTGAGGGGTGTGGGGTATATCAGGGTGTTACAGTGAGGGGTGTGGGGTATATCAGGGTGTTACAGTGAGGGCTGTGTGGTATATCAGGGTGTTACAGTGAGGGGTGTGGGGTATATCAGTGTGTTACAGTGAGGGGTGTGGGGTATATCAGTGTGTTACAGTGAGGGATGTGGGGTATATCAGTGTGTTACAGTGAGGGCTGTGTGGTATATCAGGGTGTTACAGTGAGGGGTGTGGGGTATATCAGTGTGTTACAGTGAGGGATGTGGGGTATATCAGGGTGTTACAGTGAGGGATGTGGGGTATATCAGTGTGTTACAGTGAGGGCTGTGTGGTATATCAGGGTGTTACAGTGAGGGGTGTGGGGTATATCAGTGTGTTACAGTGAGGGATGTGGGGTATATCAGTGTGTTACAGTGAGGGCTGTGTGGTATATCAGGGTGTTACAGTGAGGGGTGTGGGGTATATCAGTGTGTTACAGTGAGGGATGTGGGGTATATCAGGGTGTTACAGTGAGGGGTGTGGGGTATATCAGTGTGTTACAGTGAGGGCTGTGTGGTATATCAGGGTGTTACAGTGAGGGGTGTGGGGTATATCAGTGTGTTACAGTGAGGGATGTGGGGTATATCAGTGTGTTACAGTGAGGGGTGTGGGGTATATCAGGGTGTTACAGTGAGGGGTGTGGGGTATATCAGTGTGTTACAGTGAGGGGTGTGGGGTATATCAGGGTGTTACAGTGAGGGGTGTGGGGTATATCAGGGTGTTACAGTGAGGGCTGTGTGGTATATCAGGGTGTTACAGTGAGGGGTGTGGGGTATATCAGTGTGTTACAGTGAGGGATGTGGGGTATATCAGTGTGTTACAGTGAGGGGTGTGGGGTATATCAGGGTGTTACAGTGAGGGGTGTGGGGTATATCAGTGTGTTACAGTGAGGGATGTGGGGTATATCAGTGTGTTACAGTGAGGGGTGTGGGGTATATCAGGGTGTTACAGTGAGGGGTGTGTGGTATATCAGGGTGTTACAGTGAGGGGTGTGGGGTATATCAGTGTGTTACAGTGAGGGGTGTGGGGTATATCAGTGTGTTACAGTGAGGGGTGTGTGGTATATCAGGGTGTTACAGTGAGGGGTATGGGGTATATCAGGGTGTTACAGTGAGGGGTGTGGGTTATATCAGTGTGTTACAGTGAGGGGTGTGGTGTATATCAGTGTGTTACAGTGAGGGGTGTGGGGTATATCAGTGTGTTACAGTGAGGGGTGTGGGGTATATCAGTGTGTTACAGTGAGGGGTGTGGGGTATATCAGGGTGTTACAGTGAGGGGTGTGAGTTATATCAGTGTGTTATAGTGAGGGGTGTGGAGTATATCAGTGTGTTACAGTGAGGGGTGTGGGGTATATCAGTGTGTTACAGTGAGGGGTGTGGGGTATATCAGTGTGTTACAGTGAGGGGTGTGGGGTATATCAGTGTATTACAGTGAGGGGTGTGGGGTATATCAGGGTGTTACAGTGAGGGGTGTGGAGTATATCAGTGTGTTACAATGAGGGGTGTGGGGTATATCAGTGTGTTACAGTGAGGGGTGTGGAGGAGATCAGTGTGTTACAGTGAGGGGTGTGGGGTATATCAGTGTGTTACAGTGAGGGGTGTGGGGTATATCAGTGTGTTACAGTGAGGGGTGTGGGGTATATCAGTGTATTACAGTGAGGGGTGTGGGGTATATCAGGGTGTTACAGTGAGGGGTGCGGTGTATATCAGGGTGTTACAGTGAGGGGGGTGGGGTATATCAGTGTGTTACAGTGAGGGGTGTGGGGTATATCAGGGTGTTACAGTGAGGGCTGTGGGGAATATCAGTGTGTTACAGTGAGGGGTGTGGGGTATATCAGGGTGTTACAGTGAGGGGTGTGGGGTATATCAGGGTGTTACACTGAGGGGTGTGGTGTATATCCGGGTGTTACAGTGGGGGGTGGGGGGTATTTCAGTGTGTTACAGTGAGGGGTGTGGGGTATATCAGTGTGTTACAGTGATGGGTGTGGGGTATATCAGGGTGTTACAGTGAGGGGTGTGGAGTATATCAGTGTGTTACAGTGAGTGGTGTGGGGTATATCAGTGTGTTACAGTGAGGGATGTGTGGAAGATCAGTGTGTTACAGTGAGGGGTGTGGGGTATATCAGGGTGTTACAGTGAGGGGTGTGGGGTATATCAGGGTGTTACATTGAGGGGGGTGGGGTCTATCAGTGTGTTACAGTGAGGGGTGTGGTGTATATCAGTGTGTTACAGTGAGGGGTGAGGGGTATATCAGTGTGTTACAGTGAGGCGTGTGGGGTATATCAAGGTGTTACAGTGAGGGGTGTGGGGTATATCAGGGTGTTACAGTGAGGGGGGTGGGGTCTATCAGTGTGTTACAGTGAGGGGTGTGGGGTATATCAGTGTGTTACAGTGAGGGGTGTGGTGTATATCAGTGCGTTACAGTGAGGGGTGTGGGGTATATCAGTGTGTTACAGTGAGGGGTGTGGGGTATATCAGTGTGTTACATTGAGGGGTGTGGGTAATATCAGGGTGTTACAATGAGGGGTGTGGGGTATATCAGGGTGTTACAGTGAGGGGTGTGTGGAAGATCAGTGTGTTACAGTGAGTGGTGTGGGGTATATCAGTGTGTTACAGTGAGGGGTGCGGGGTATATCAGTGTGTTACAGTGAGGGGTGCGGGGTATATCAGGGTGTTACAGTGAGGGGGGTGGGTTCTATCAGTGTGTTACAGTGAGGGGTGTGGTGTATATCAGTGTGTTACAGTGAGGGGTGAGGGGTATATCAGTGTGTTACAGTGAGGGGTGTGGGGTGTATCAGTGTGTTACAGTGAGGGGTGTGGGGTATATCAGGGTGTTACAGTGAGGGGTGTGGGGTATATCAGGGTGTTACAGTGAGGGGTGTGGGGAATATCAGTGTGTTACAGTGAGAGATGTGGGGCATATCAGTGTGTTACAGTGAGGGGTGTGGGGTATATCAGGGTGTTACAGTGAGGGGTGTGGGGTATATCAGGGTGTTACAGTGAGGGGTGTGGGGTATATCAGTGTGTTACAGTGAGGATTGTGTGGGGTATATCAGTGTGTTACAGTGAGGGGTGTGGGGTATATCAGGGTGTTACAGTGAGGGCTGTGGGGTATATCAGGGTGTTACAGTGAGTGGTGTGGGGTATATCAGTGTGTTACAGTGAGGGGTGCGGGGTATATCAGTGTGTTACAGTGAGGGGTGCGGAGTATATCAGTGTGTTACAGTGATGGGTGTGGGGTATATCAGTGTGTTACAGTGAGGGGTGTGGGGTATATCAGTGTGTTACAGTGAGGGGTGTGGGGTATATCAGGGTGTTACAGTGAGGGGTGTGGGGTATATCAGTGTGTTACAGTGAGGGGTGTGGGGTATATCAGGGTGTTACAGTGAGGGGTGTGGGGTATATCAGTGTGTTACAGTGAGGGGTGTGGGGTATATCAGTGTGTTACAGTGAGGGGTGTGGGGTATATCCGGGTGTTACAGTGAGGGCTGTGTGGTATATCAGGGTGTTACAGTGAGGGGTGTGGTGTATATCCGTGTGTTATAGTGAGGGGTGTGGGGTATATCAGTGTGTTACTGTGAGGGGTGTGGGGTATATCAGTGTGTTACAGTGAGGGGTGTGGGGTATATCAGTGTGTTACAGTGAGGGGTGTGGGGTAATCAGGGTGTTACAATGAGGGCTGTGGGGTATATCAGGGTGTTACAGTGAGGGGTGTGTGGTATATCAGGGTGTTACAGTGAGGGGTGTGGGGTATATCAGTGTGTTACAGTGAGGGGTGTGGGGTATATCAGTGTGTTACAGTGAGGGGTGTGGGGTATATCAGGGTGTTACAGTGAGGGGTGTGTGGTATATCAGGGTGTTACAGTGAGGGGTATGGGGTATATCAGGGTGTTACAGTGAGGGGTGTGGGTTATATCAGTGTGTTACAGTGAGGGGTGTGGTGTATATCAGTGTGTTACAGTGAGGGGTGTGAGTTATATCAGTGTGTTATAGTGAGGGGTGTGGAGTATATCAGTGTGTTACAGTGAGGGGTGTGGGGTATATCAGTGTGTTACAGTGAGGGGTGTGGGGTAGATCAGTGTGTTACAGTGAGGGGTGTGGGGTATATCAGTGTATTTCAGTGAGGGGTGTGGGGTATATCAGGGTGTTACAGTGAGGGGTGTGGAGTATATCAGTGTGTTACAATGAGGGGTGTGGGGTATATCAGTGTGTTACAGTGAGGGGTGTGGAGTATATCAGTGTGTTACAGTGAGGGCTGTGGGGAATATCAGTGTGTTACAGTGAGGGGTGTGGGGTATATCAGGGTGTTACAGTGAGGGGTGTGGGGTATATCAGGGTGTTACACTGAGGGGTGTGGTGTATATCCGGGTGTTACAGTGGGGGGTGGGGGGTATTTCAGTGTGTTACAGTGAGGGGTGAGGGGTATATCAGTGTGTTACAGTGAGGGGTGTGGGGTATATCAGGGTGTTACAGTGAGGGGTGTGGAGTATATCAGTGTGTTACAGTGAGTGGTGTGGGGTATATCAGTGTGTTACAGTGAGGGGTGTGGAGTATATCAGGGTGTTACAATGAGGGGTGTGGGGTATATCAGTGTGTTACAGTGAGGGGTGTGGGGTATATCAGTGTGTTACAGTGAGGGGTGTGGGGTATATCAGGGTGTTACAGTGAGGGGTGTGGGGTATATCAGGGTGTTACAGTGAGGGGTGTGGGGTATATCAGGGTGTTACAGTGAGGGGTGTGGGGTATATCAAGGTGTTACAGTGAGGGGTGTGGGGTATATCAGGGTGTTACAGTGAGGGGTGTGGGGTCTATCAGTGTGTTACAGTGAGGGGTGTGGGGTATATCAGTGTGTTACAGTGAGGGGTGTGGTGTATATCAGTGTGTTACAGTGAGGGGTGTGGGGTATATCAGTGTGTTACAGTGAGGGGTGTGGTGTATATCAGTGTGTTACAGTGAGGGGTGTGGGGTATATCAGTGTGTTACAGTGAGGGGTGTGGGGTATATCAGTGTGTTACAGTGAGGGGTGTGGGTTATATCAGGGTGTCACAATGAGGGGTGTGGGGTATATCAGGGTGTTACAGTGAGGGGTGTGGGGTATATCAGTGTGTTACAGTGTGGGGTGTGTGGAAGATCAGTGTGTTACAGTGAGGGGTGTGGTGTATATCAGGGTGTTACAGTGAGGGGTGTGGGGTATATCAGGGTGTTACAGTGAGGGGTGTGGGGTATATCAGGGTGTTACAGTGAGGGGTGTGGGGTATATCAGGGTGTTACAGTGAGGGGTGTGGGGTATATCAGGGTGTTACAGTGAGGGGTGTGGGGTATATCAGGGTGTTACAGTGAGGGGTGTGGGGTATATCAGTGTGTTACAGTGATGGGTATGGGGTATATCAGGGTGTTACAGTGAGGGGTGTGGTGTATATCAGTGTGTTACAGTGTGGGGTGTGGGGTATATCAGTGTGTTTCAGTGAGGGTGTGTTGTATATGAGTGTGTTACAGTGAGGGGTGTGGGGTATATCAGTGTGTTACAGTGAGGGGTGTGGGGTATATCAGTGTGTTACACTGAGCGGTGTGGGGTATATCAGTGTGTTACAGGGAGGGGTGTGGGGTATATCAGTGTGTTACAGTGAGGGGTGTGGGGTATATCAGGGTATTGCATTGGGGAGTGTGGGGTATATCAGGGTTTTATAGTGAGGGGTGTGAGGTATATCAGTGCGTTACAGTGAGGGGTGTGGGGTATATCAGGGTGTTACAGTGCGGGGTGTGGGGTATATCAGGGTGTTACAGTGAGGTGTGTGGGATATATCAGTGTGTTACAGTGAGGCGTGCGGGGTATATCAGGGTGTGAGAGTGAGTGGTGTGGGGTATATCAGTGTGTTACAGTGAGGGGTGTGGGGTATATCAGGGTGTTACAGCGAGGGGTGTGGGATATATCAGGGTGTTACAGTGAGGGGTGTGGTGTATATCAGGTTGTGACAGTGAGGGGTGTATGGTATATCAGTGTGTTACAGTGAGGGGTGTGGGGTATATCAGTGTGTTACAGTGAGGGGTGTGGGGTATATCAGTGTGTTACAGTGAGGGGTGTATGGTATATCAGTGTGTTACAGTGAGGGGTGTGGGGTATATCAGGGTGTTACAGTGAGGGTGTGGGGTATATCAGGGTGTTACAGTGAGAGGTGTGGGGTATATCAGGGTGTTACAGTGAGGGGTGTGGGGTATATCAGTGTGTTACAGTGAGGGGTGTGGGGTATATCAGGGTGTTACAGTGAGGGGTGTGGGGTATATCAGGGTGTTACAGTGAGGGGTGTGGGGTATATCAGTGTGTTACAGTGAGGGGTGTGGGGTATATCAGTGTGTTACAGTGAGGGGCGTGGGGTATATCCGGGTGTTACAGTGAGGGGTGTGTGGTATATCGGTGTGTTACAGTGAGGGGTGTGGGGTATATCAGGGTGTTACAGTGAGTGGTGTGGGGTATATCAGGGTGTTACAGTGAGGGGTGTGGGGTATATCAGGGTGTTACAGTGAGTGGTGTGGGGTATATCAGTGTGTTACAGTGAGGGGTGTGGGGTATATCAGGGTGTTACAGTGAGTGGTGTGGGGTATATCACTGTGTTACAGTGAGGGGTGTGGGGTATATCAGGGTGTTACAGTGAGGGGTGTGGGGTATATCAGTGTGGTACTGAGAAGGGTGTGGGGTATATCTGTGCGTTACAGTGAGGGGTGTGGGGTATATCAGTGTGTTACAGAGGGGAGTGGGGGGTATATCAGGGTGTTACAGAGGGGAGTGGGGGGTATATCAGGGTGTTACAGTGAGGGGTGTGGGGTATATCAGGGTGTTACAGTGAGGGGTGTGGGGTATATCAGTGTGTTACAGTGAGGGGTGTGGGGTATATCAGGGTGTTACAGTGAGGGGTGTGGGGTATATCAGTGTGTTACAGTGAGGGGTATGGGGTATATCAGTGTGTTACAGTGAGGAGTGTGGGGTATATCAGTGTGTTACAGTCAGGTGTGTGGGTTATATCAGTGTGTTACAGTGAGGGGTGTGGTGTATATCAGTGTGTTACAGTGAGGGGTGTGGGTTAAATCAGTGTGTTATAGGGAGGGGTGTGGAGTATATCAGTGTGTTACAGTGAGGGGCGTGGGTTATATCAGTGTGTTACAGTGAGGGGTGTGGTGTATATCAGTGTGTTACAGTGAGGGGTGTGGTGTATATCAGTGTGTTACAGTGAGGGGTGTGGGGTATATCAGTGTATTACAGTGAGGGGTGTGGGGTATATCAGGGTGTTACAGTGAGGGGTGTGGAGTATATCAGTGTGTTACAGCGAGGGCTGTGGGGAATATCAGTGCGTTACAGTGAGGGTGTGTTGTATATGAGTGTGTTACAGTGAGGGGTGTGGGGTATATCAGTGTGTTACAGTGAGGGGTGTGGGGTATATCAGTGTGTTACAGTGAGGGGTGTGGGGTATATCAGTGTGTTACACTGAGCGGTGTGGGGTATATCAGTGTGTTACAGTGAGGGGTGTGGGGTATATCAGGGTGTTACAGTGATGGGTGTGTGGTATATCAGGGTGTTACAGTGAGGGGTGTGGGGTATATCAGGGTATTGCATTGGGGAGTGTGGGGTATATCAGGGTTTTATAGTGAGGGGTGTGAGGTATATCAGTGCGTTACAGTGAGGGGTGTGGTGTATATCAGTGTGTTACAGTGAGGTGTGTGGGATATATCAGTGTGTTACAGCGAGGGGTGTGGGATATATCAGGGTGTTACAGTGAGGGGTGTGGTGTATATCAGGTTGTTACAGTGAGGGGTGTATGGTATATCAGTGTGTTACAGTGTGGGGTGTGTGGTATATCAGGGTGTTACAGTGAGGGTGTGGGGTATATCAGGGTGTTACAGTGAGAGGTGTGGGGTATATCAGTGTGTTACAGTGAGGGGTGTGGGGTATATCAGGGTGTTACAGTGAGGGGTGTGGGGTATATCAGTGTGTTACAGTGAGGGGTGTGAGGTATATCAGGGTGTTACAGTGAGGGGTGTGGGGTATATCAGTGTGTTACAGTGAGGGGTGTGGAGTATATCAGGGTGTTACAGTGAGGGGTGTGGGGTATATCAGGGTGTTACAGTGAGGGGTGTGGGGTATATCAGTGTGTTACAGTGAGGGGTGTGGGGTATATCAGGGTGTTACAGTGAGGGGTGTGGGGAATATCAGTGTGTTACAGAGAGGAGTGTGGGGTATATCAGTGTGTTACAGTGAGGGGTGTGGGGTATATCAGTGTGTTACAGTGAGGGGTGTGGGTATATCAGGGTGTCACAGTGAGGGGTGTGGGGTATATCAGGGTGTTACAGTGAGGAGTGTGGGGAATATCAGTGGGTTACAGTGAGGAGTGTGGGGTATATCAGTGTGTTACAGTGAGGGGTGTGGGGTGTATCAGTGTGTTACAGTGAGGGGTGTGGGGTATATCAGGGTGTTACAGTGAGGGGTGTGGGGTATATCAGTGTGTTACAGTGATGAGTATGGGGTACATCAGGGTGTTACAGTGAGGGGTGTGGGTATATCAGTGTGGTACTGAGAAGGGTGTGGGGTATATCTGTGCGTTACAATGAGGGGTGTGGGGTATATCAGTGTGTTACAGTGAGGGGGGTGGGGTATATCAGTGTGTTACAGTGAGGGGTGTGGGGTGTATCAGTGTGTTACAGTGAGGAGTGTGGGGTATATCAGGGTGTTACAGTGAGGGGTGTGGGGTATATCAGGGTGTTACAGTGAGGGGTGTGGGGTATATCAGTGTGTTACAGTGAGGGGTGTGGGGTATGTCAGTGTGTTACAGTGATGAGTATGGGGTACATCAGGGTGTGACAGTGAGGGGTGTGGGTATATCAGTGTGGTACTGAGAAGGGTGTGGGGTATATCTGTGCGTTACAATGAGGGGTGTGGGGTATATCAGTGTGTTACAGTGAGGGGGGTGGGGTATATCAGTGTGTTACAGTGAGGGGTGTGGGGTGTATCAGTGTGTTACAGTGAGGAGTGTGGGGTATATCAGGGTGTTACAGTGAGGGGTGTGGGGTATATCAGTGTGTTACAGTGAGGGGTGTGGGGTATATCAGGGTGTTACAGTGAGGGGTGTGGGTTATATCAGTGTGTTACAGTGAGGGGGGTGGGGTATATCAGTGTGTTACAGTGGGGGGTGGGGGGTATATCAGTGTGTTACAGCGAGGGGTGTGGGGTATATCAGTGTGTTCCAGTGAGGGGTGTGGGGTATATCAGTGCGTTACAGTGAGGGGTGTGGGGTATATCAGTGTGTTACAGTGAGGGGTGTGGGGTATATCAGTGTGTTACAGTGAGGGGTGTGGGGTATATCAGGGTGTTACAGTGAGGGGTGCGGTGTATATCAGTGTGTTACGGTGTGGGGTATATCAGTGTGTTACAGTGAGGGGTGTGGGGTATATCAGGGTGTTACAGTGAGGGGTGTGGGGTATATCAGTGTGTTACAGTGAGGGGTGTGGGGTATATCAGGGTGTTACAGTGAGGGGTGCAGTGTATATCAGTGTGTTTCAGTGAGGGGTGTGGGGTATATCAGTGTGTTACAGTGAGGGGTGTGGGGTATATCAGGGTGTTACAGCGAGGGGTGAGGGGTATATCAGGGTGTTACAGTGAGGGGTGTGGGGTATATCAGGGTGTTACAGTGAGGGGTGTGGGGTATATCAGTGTGTTACAGTGAGGGGTGTGGGGTAATCAGGGTGTTACAGTGAGGGGTGTGTGGAAGATCAGTGTGTTACAGTGAGGGGTGTGGGGTATATCAGGGTGTTACAGTGAGGGGTGTGGGGTATATCAGTGTGTTACAGTGAGGGGTGTGGGGTAATCAGGGTGTTACAGTGAGGGGTGTGTGGAAGATCAGTGTGTTACTGTGAGAGGTGTGGTGTATATCAGGGTGTACAGTGAGGGGTGTGGGGTATATCATTATGTTACAGTGAGGGGTGTGGGGTATATCAGTCTGTTACAGAGAGGTGTGTGGCGTATATCAGGGTGTTACAGTGAGGGGTGTGGGGTATATCAGGGTGTTACAGTGATGGGTGTGTGGTATATCAGGGGGTTACAGTGAGGGGTGTGGGGTATATCAGGGTGTTACAGTGAGGGGTGTGGGGTATATCAGTGTGTTACAGTGAGGGGTGTGGGGTATATCAGGGTGTTACAGTGATGGGTGTGTGGTATATCAGGGGGTTACAGTGAGGGGTGTGGGGTATATCAGGGTGTTACAGTGAGGGGTGTGGGGTATATCAGGGTATTGCATTGGGGAGTGTGGGGTATATCAGGGTTTTATAGTGAGGGGTGTGAGGTATATCAGTGCGTTACAGTGAGGGGTGTGGTGTATATCAGGGTGTTACAGTTGTATATGAGTGTGTTACAGTGAGGGGTGTGGGATATATCAGTGTGTTACAGCGAGGGGTGTGGGATATATCAGGGTGTTACATTGAGGGGTGTGGTGTATATCAGGTTGTTACAGTGAGGGGTGTATGGTATATCAGTGTGTTACAGTGAGGGGTGTGTGGTATATCAGGGTGTTACAGTGAGGGTGTGGGGTATATCAGGGTGTTACAGTGAGAGGTGTGGGGTATATCAGGGTGTTACAGTGAGGGGTGTGGGGTATATCAGTGTGTTACAGTGAGGGGTGTGGGATAAATCAGTGTGTTACAGTGAGGGGTATGTGGGGTATATCAGGGTGTTACAGTGAGGGGTGTGGATTATATCAGTGTGTGACAGTGAGTGGTGTGTGGTATATCAGTGTGTTACAGTGAGGGGTGTGTGGTATATCAGAGTGTTACAGTGAGGGGTGTGGGGTATATCAGTGTGTTACAGAGAGGGGTGTGGGGTATATCAGTGTGTTACAGAGAGGGGTGTGGGGTATATCAAGGTGTTACAGTGAGGGGTGTGGGGTATATCAGTGTGTTACAGTGAGGGGTGTGTGGTATATCAGTGTGTTACAGTGTGGTGGTGTGTGGTATATCAGAGTGTTACAGTGAGGGGTGTGGGGTACATCAGTGTTTTACAGAGAGGGGTGTGGGGTATATCAGGGTCTTACAATGAGGGGTGTGGGGTATATGAGTGTGTTACAGTGAGGGGTGTGGGGTATATCAGTGTGTTACAGTGAGGGGTGTGGGGTATATCAGGGTGTTACAGTGACGGGTGTGGGGTATATCAGGGTGTTACAGTGAGGGGTGTGGAGTATATCAGTGTGTTACAGTGAGAGGTGTGGGGTATATCAGGGTGTTACAGTGAGGGTGTGGGGTATATCAGGGTGTTACAGTGAGAGGTGTGGGGTATATCAGTGTGTTACAGTGAGGGGTGTGGGGTATATCAGTGTGTTACAGTGAGGGGTGTGGGGTATATCAGTGTGTTACAGTGTGGAGTGTGGGGTATATCAGTGTGTTACAGTGAGGGGTGTGGGGTATATCAGTGTGTTACAGTGAGGGGTGTGGGGTATATCAGTGTGTTACAGTGAGGGGTGTGGGGTATATCAGTGTGTTACAGTGAGGGGTGTGGGGTATATCAGTGTGTTACAGTGAGGGGTGTGGGGTATATCAGGGTGTTACAGTGAGGGGTGTGGGGTATATCAGTGTGTTACAGTGAGTGGTGTGGGGTATATCAGTGTGTTACAGTGAGGGGTGTGGGGTATATCAGGGTGTTACAGTGAGAGGTGTGGGGTATATCAGTGTGTTACAGTGAGGGGTGTGGGATATATCAGTGTGTTACAGTGAGGGGTGTGGGGTATATCAGGGTGTTACAGTGAGGGGCGTGGGGTCTATCAGTGTGTTACAGTGAGGGGTGTGGGGTATATCAGGGTGTTACAGTGAGGGGTGTGGGGTATATCAGTGTGTTACAGTGAGAGGTGTGGGGTATATCAGGGTGTTACAGTGAGGGTGTGGGGTATATCAGGGTGTTACAGTGAGAGGTGTGGGGTATATCAGGGTCTTACAATGAGGGGTGTGGGGTATATGAGTGTGTTACAGTGAGGGGTGTGGGGTATATCAGTGTGTTACAGTGAGGGGTGTGGGGTATATCAGGGTGTTACAGTGACGGGTGTGGGGTATATCAGGGTGTTACAGTGAGGGGTGTGGAGTATATCAGTGTGTTACAGTGAGAGGTGTGGGGTATATCAGGGTGTTACAGTGAGGGTGTGGGGTATATCAGGGTGTTACAGTGAGAGGTGTGGGGTATATCAGTGTGTTACAGTGAGGGGTGTGGGGTATATCAGTGTGTTACAGTGAGGGGTGTGGGGTATATCAGTGTGTTACAGTGTGGAGTGTGGGGTATATCAGTGTGTTACAGTGAGGGGTGTGGGGTATATCAGTGTGTTACAGTGAGGGGTGTGGGGTATATCAGTGTGTTACAGTGAGGGGTGTGGGGTATATCAGTGTGTTACAGTGAGGGGTGTGGGGTATATCAGTGTGTTACAGTGAGGGGTGTGGGGTATATCAGGGTGTTACAGTGAGGGGTGTGGGGTATATCAGTGTGTTACAGTGAGTGGTGTGGGGTATATCAGTGTGTTACAGTGAGGGGTGTGGGGTATATCAGGGTGTTACAGTGAGAGGTGTGGGGTATATCAGTGTGTTACAGTGAGGGGTGTGGGATATATCAGTGTGTTACAGTGAGGGGTGTGGGGTATATCAGGGTGTTACAGTGAGGGGTGTGGGGTCTATCAGTGTGTTACAGTGAGGGGTGTGGGGTATATCAGGGTGTTACAGTGAGGGGTGTGGGGTATATCAGTGTGTTACAGTGAGAGGTGTGGGGTATATCAGGGTGTTACAGTGAGGGTGTGGGGTATATCAGGGTGTTACAGTGAGAGGTGTGGGGTATATCAGGGTGTTACAGTGAGGGGTGTGGGGTATATCAGTGTGTTACAGAGAGGGGTGTGGATTATATCAGTGTGTGACAGTGAGTGGTGTGTGGTATATCAGTGTGTTACAGTGAGGGGTGTGTGGTATATCAGAGTGTTACAGTGAGGGGTGTGGGGTATATCAGTGTGTTACAGTGAGGGGTGTGGGGAATATCAGTGTGTTACAGTGAGGAGTGTGGGGTATATCAGTGTGTCACAGTGAGGGGTGTGGGGTATATCAGGGTGTTACAGTGAGGGGTGTGGGGTATATCAGGGTGTTACAGCGAGGGGTGTGGGGTATATCAGTGTGTTACAGTGAGGGGTGTGGGGTAATCAGGGTGTTACAGTGAGGGGTGTGGGGTATATCAGGGTGTTACAGTGAGGGGTGTGGGGTATATCAGGGTGTTACAGTGAGGGGTGTGGGGTATATCAGGGTGTTACAGTGACGGGTGTGGGGTATATCAGGGTGTTACAGTGAGAGGTGTGGGGTATATCAGGGTGTTACCGTGAGGGGTGTGGGGTATATCAGTGTGTTACAGTGAGGGGTGTGGGGTATATCATTGTGTTACACTGAGTGGTTTAGTGTATATGAGTGTGTTACAGTGAGGGGTGTGGTGTATATCAGTCTGTTACAGAGAGGTGTGTGGCGTATATCAGGGTGTTACAGTGAGGGTGTGTTGTATATGAGTGTGTTACAGTGAGGGGTGTGGTGTATATCAGTGTGTTACAGTGAGGGGTGTGGGGTATATCAGTGTGTTACGCTGAGCGGTGTGGGGTATATCAGTGTGTTACAGTGAGGGGTGTGGGGTATATCAGGGTGTTACAGTGATGGGTGTGTGGTATATCAGGGTGTTACAGTGAGGGGTGTGGGGTATATCAGGGTGTTACAGTGAGGGGTGTGGGGTATATCAGGGTGTTACAGTGAGGGGTATGGGGTATGTCAGTGTGTTACAGTGAGGGGTGTGGGGTATATCAGTGTGTTACAGTGAGGGGTGTGGGGTATATCAGGGTATTGCATTGGGGAGTGTGGGGTACATCAGGGTTTTATAGTGAGGGGTGTGAGGTATATCAGTGCGTTACAGTGAGGGGTGTGGTGTATATCAGGGTGTTACAGTGAGGGGTCTGTTGTATATGAGTGTGTTACAGTGAGGGGTGTGGGATATATCAGTGTGTTACAGCGAGGGGTGTGGGATATATCAGGGTGTTACATTGAGGGGTGTGGTGTATATCAGGTTGTAACAGTGAGGGGTGTATGGTATATCAGTGTGTTACAGTGAGGGGTGTGTGGTATATCAGGGTGTTACAGTGAGGGTGTGGGGTATATCAGGGTGTTACAGTGAGAGGTGTGGGGTATATCAGGGTGTTACAGTGAGGGGTGTGGGGTATATCAGTGTGTTACAGAGAGGGGTGTGGATTATATCAGTGTGTGACAGTGAGTGGTGTGTGGTATATCAGTGTGTTACAGTGAGGGGTGTGTGGTATATCAGAGTGTTACAGTGAGGGGTGTGGGGTATATCAGTGTGTTACAGAGAGGGGTGTGGGGTATATCAGTGTGTTACAGAGAGGGGTGTGGGGTATATCAAGGTGTTACAGTGAGGGGTGTGGGGTATATCAGTGTGTTACAGTGAGGGGTGTGTGGTATATCAGTGTGTTACAGTGTGGTGGTGTGTGGTATATCAGAGTGTTACAGTGAGGGGTGTGGGGTATATCAGTGTTTTACAGAGAGGGGTGTGGGGTATATCAGGGTCTTACAATGAGGGGTGTGGGGTATATGAGTGTGTTACAGTGAGGGGTGTGGGGTATATCAGTGTGTTACAGTGAGGGGTGTGGGGTATATCAGGGTGTTACAGTGACGGGTGTGGGGTATATCAGGGTGTTACAGTGAGAGGTGTGGGGTATATCAGGGTGTTACCGTGAGGGTGTGGGGTATATCAGGGTGTTACAGTGAGAGGTGTGGGGTATATCAGGGTGTTACAGTGAGGGGTGTGGGGTATATCAGTGTGTTACAGTGAGGGGTGTGGGGTATATCAGGGTGTTACAGTGAGGGGTGTGGGGTATATCAGTGTGTTACAGTGAGGGGTGTGGGGTATATCAGTGTGTTACAGTGAGGGGTGTGGGGTATATCAGTGTGTTACAGTGAGGGGTGTGGGGTATGTCAGTGTGTTACAGTGATGAGTATGGGGTACATCAGGGTGTTACAGTGAGGGGTGTGGGGTATATCAGGGTGTTACAGTGAGGAGTGTGGGGAATATCAGTGTGTTACAGTGAGGGGTGTGGGGTATATCAGTGTGTTACAGTGAGGGGTGTGGGGTATGTCAGTGTGTTACAGTGATGAGTATGGGGTACATCAGGGTGTTACAGTGAGGGGTGTGGGGTATATCAGTGTGTTACAGTGAGGGGTGTGGGGTATATCAGGGTGTTACAGTGAGGGGTGTGGGGGATATCACTGTGTTACAGTGAGGGGTGTGGGGTATATCAGTGTGTTACAGTGAGGGGTGAGGGGTATATCAGGGTGTTACAGTGAGGGGTGTGGGGTATATCAGTGTGTTACAGTGAGGGGTGTGGGGTAATCAGGGTGTTACAGTGTGGGGTGTGGGGTATATCAGGGTGTTACAGTGAGGGGTGTGGAGTTTATCAGTGTGTTACAGTGAGGGGTGTGGGGTATATCAGTGTGTTACAGTGAGGGGTGTGTGGAAGATCAGTGTGTTACAGTGAGGGGTGTGGGGTATATCAGTGTGTTACAGTGAGGGGTGTGGGGTATATCAGGGTGTTACAGTGAGGGGTGTGGGGTATATCAGTGTGTTACAGTGAGGGGTGTGGGGTATATCAGGGTGTTACCGTGAGGGGTGTGGGGTATATCAGGGTGTACAGTGAGGGGTGTGGGGTATATCAGTGTGTTACAGTGAGGGGTGTGGGGTATATCAGGGTGTTACAGTGAGGGGTGTGGGGTATATCAGGGTGTTACAGTGAGGGGTGTGGGGTATATCTGGGTATTGCATTGGGGAGTGTGGGGTATATCAGGGTTTTATAGTGAGGGATGTGAGGTATATCAGTGCGTTACAGTGAGGGGTGTGGTGTATATCAGGGTGTTACAGTGAGGGGTGTGGGGTATATCATTGTGTTACACTGAGTGGTTTAGTGTATATGAGTGTGTTACAGTGAGGGGTGTGGGGTATATCAGTCTGTTACTGTGAGGGGTGTGGTGTATATCAGGGTGTACAGTGAGGGGTGTGGGGTATATCATTGTGTTACACTGAGTGGTTTAGTGTATATGAGTGTGTTACAGTGAGGGGTGTGGGG
The DNA here is from genome assembly GCF_037043375.1 of Chiloscyllium plagiosum. Taxonomy (NCBI): domain Eukaryota; kingdom Metazoa; phylum Chordata; class Chondrichthyes; order Orectolobiformes; family Hemiscylliidae; genus Chiloscyllium; species Chiloscyllium plagiosum. Next base: position 25,693 of record NW_028270357.1, on the reverse strand, counting down.
TATATCAGTCTGTTACAGAGAGGTGTGTGGCGTATATCAGGGTGTTACAGTGAGGGTGTGTTGTATATGAGTGTGTTACAGTGAGGGGTGTGGGGTATATCAGGGTGTTACAGTGAGGGGTGTGGGGTATATCAGGGTGTTACAGTGAGGGGTGTGGGGTATATCAGGGTGTTACAGTGAGGGGTGTGGGGTATATCACTGTGTTACAGTGAGGGGTGTGGGGTATGTCAGTGTGTTACAGTGAGGAGTGTGGGGTAAATCAGTGAGTTACAGTGAGGGGTGTGGGGTATATCAGGGTGTTACAGTGATGGGTGTGTGGTATATCAGGGTGTTACAGTGAGGGGTGTGGGGTATATCAGGGTATTGCATTGGGGAGTGTGGGGTATATCAGGGTTTTATAGTGAGGGGTGTGAGGTATATCAGTGCGTTACAGTGAGGGGTGTGGTGTATATCAGGGTGTTACAGTGAGGGGTGTGGGGTATATCAGGGTGTTACAGTGAGGGGTGTGGGGTATATCAGTGTGTTACAGTGAGGGGTGTGGGGTATATCAGGGTGTTACAGTGAGGGGTCTGTTGTATATGAGTGTGTTACAGTGAGGTGTGTGGGATATATCAGTGTGTTACAGCGAGGGGTGTGGGATATATCAGGGTGTTACAGTGAGGGGTGTGGTGTATATCAGGTTGTTACAGTGAGGGGTGTATGGTATATCAGTGTGTTACAGTGAGGGGTGTGTGGTATATCAGGGTGTTACAGTGAGGGTGTGGGGTATATCAGGGTGTTACAGTGAGGGGTGTTGTGTATATCAGGGTGTTCCAGTGAGGGGTGTGGGGTATATCAGTGTGTTACAGTGAGGGGTATGTGGGGTATATCAGTGTGTTACAGTGAGGGGTGTGGATTATATCAGTGTGTGACAGTGAGTGGTGTGTGGTATATCAGTGTGTTACAGTGAGGGGTGTGTGGTATATCAGAGTGTTACAGTGAGGGGTGTGGGGTATATCAGTGTGTTACTGAGAGGGGTGTGGGGTATATCAGTGTGTTACAGAGAGGGGTGTGGGGTATATCAAGGTGTTACAGTGAGGGGTGTGGGGTATATCAGTGTGTTACAGTGAGGGGTGTGTGGTATATCAGAGTGTTACAGTGAGGGGTGCGGTGTATATCAGTGTGTTACAGTGAGGGATGTGTGGTATATCAGTGTGTTACAGAGAGGGGTGTGGGGTATATCAAGGTGTTACAGTGAGGGGTGTGGGGTATATCAGTGTGTTACAGTGAGGGGTGTGTGGTATATCAGTGTGTTACAGAGAGGGGTGTGGGGTATATCAGTGTGTTACAGAGAGGGGTGTGGGGTATATCAAGGTGTTACAGTGAGGGGTGTGGGGTATATCCGGGTGTTACAGTGAGGGGTGTGTGGTATATCAGAGTGTTACAGTGAGGGGTGTGGGGTATATCAGTGTTTTACAGAGAGGGGTGTGGGGTATATCAGGGTCTTACAATGAGGGGTGTGGGGTATATGAGTGTGTTACAGTGAGGGGTGTGGGGTATATCAGTGTGTTACAGTGAGGGGTGTGGGGTATATCAGTGTGTTACAGTGACGGGTGTGGGGTATATCAGGTTGTTACAGTGAGGGGTGTGTGGTATATCAGAGTGTTACAGTGAGGGGTGTGGGGTATATCAGGGTGTTACAGTGAGGGGTGTGGTGTATATCAGTGTGTTACAGTGAGGGGTGTGGGGTATATCAGGGTGTTACAGTGAGGGGTGTGGGGTATATCAGTGTGTTACAGTGAGGGGTGTGGGGTATATCAGTGTGTTACAGTGAGGGGTGTGGGGTATATCAGTGTGTTACAGTGAGGGGTGTGGGGTATATCAGGGTGTTACAGTGAGGGGTGTTGGGTATATCAGGGTGTTACAGTGAGGGGTGTGGGGTATATCAGTGTGTGACAGTGAGGGGTGTGGGTTATATCAGGCTGTTACAGTGAGGGGTGTGGGGTATATCAGTGTGTTACAGTGAGGGGTGTGGGGTATATCAGTGTGTCACAGTGAGGGGTGTGGTGTATATTAGGGTGTTACAGTGAGGGGTGTGGGGTATATCAGTGTGTTACAGTGAGGGGTGTGGGGTATATCAGGGTGTTACAGTGAGGGGTGTGGGTTATATCAGGCTGTTACAGTGAGGGGTGTGGGGTATATCAGGGTGTTACAGTGAGGGGTGTGGAGTATATCAGGGTGTTACAGTGAGGGGTGTGGGGTATATCAGTGTGTTACAGTGAGGGGTGTGGGGTATATCAGTGTGTCACAGTGAGGGGTGTGGTGTATATTAGGGTGTCACAGTGAGGGGTGTGGGGTATATCAGCGTGTTACAGTGAGGGGTGTGGGGTATATCAGTGTGTTTCAGTGAGGGGTGTGGTGTATATCAGTGTGTTACAGTGAGGGGTGTGGGGTATATCAGTGTGTTACAGTGAGGGGTGTGGTGTATATCAGTGTGTTACAGTGAGGGATGTGGTGTATGTCAGTGTGTTACAGTGAGGGGTGTGGGGTATATCAGTGTGTTGCAGTGAGGGGTGTGGGGTATATCAGGGTGTTACAGTGAGGGGTGTGAGGTATATCATTTGTGTTACAGTGAGGGGTGTGGGGTATATCAGGGTGTTTCAGTGAGGGGTGTGGGGTATATCAGTGTGTTACAGTGAGGGGTGCGGGGTATATCAGTGTGTTACAGTGAGGGGTGTGTTGTATAAGAGTGTGTTACAGTGAGGGTTGGGGGGTATATCATTGTGTTACAGTGAGGGGTGTGGGGTATATCAGGGTGTTACAGTGAGGGGTGTGGGGTATATCAGGGTGTTACAGTGAGGGGTGTGGGGTATATCAGGGTGTTACAGTGTAGGGTGTGGGGTATATCAGGGTGTTACAGTGAGTGGTGTGTGGTATATCAGTGTGGTACTGCGAAGGGTGTGGGGTATATCAGGGTGTTACAGTGAGGGGTGTGGGTTATATCAGGGTGTTACAGTGAGGGGTGTGAGGTATATCTGGGTGTTACAGTGAGGGGTGTGGGGTATATCAGTGTGTTACAGTGAGGGGTGTGGGGTATATCAGGGTGTTACAGTGTGGGGTGTGGGGTATATCAGTGTGTTACAGTGAGGGGTGTGGGGTATATCAGGGTGTTACAGTGAGGGGTGTGGGGTATATCAGGGTGTTACAGTGAGGGGTGTGGAGTATATCAGTGTGTTACAGTGAGGGGTGTGGGGTATATCAGGGTGTTACAGTGAGGGGTGTGGAGTATATCAGTGTGTTACAGTGAGGGGTGTGGGGAATATCAGTGTGTTACAGTGAGGAGTGTGGGGTATATCAGTGTGTCACAGTGAGGGGTGTGGGGTATATCAGGGTGTTACAGTGAGGGGTGTGGGGTATATCAGTGTGTTACAGTGAGGGGTGTGGAGTATATCAGTGTGTTACAGTGAGGGGTGTGGGGTATATCAGGGTGTTACAGTGAGGGGTGTGGGGTATATCAGGGTGTTACAGTGAGTGGTGTGGGGTATATCAGGTTGTTACAGTGAGGGGTGTGGGGTATATCAGGGTGTTACAGTGAGGGGTGTGGAGTATATCAGTGTGTTACAGTGAGGGGTGTGGGGAATATCAGTGTGTTACAGTGAGGAGTGTGGGGTATATCAGTGTGTCACAGTGAGGGGTGTGGGGTATATCAGGGTGTTACAGTGAGGGGTGTGGGGTATATCAGTGTGTTACAGTGCGGGGGGTGGGGTATATCAGGGTGTTACAGTGAGGGGTGTGGGGTATATCAGGGTGTTACAGTGAGGAGTGTGGGGAATATCAGTGTGTTACAGTGAGGAGTGTGGGGTATATCAGTGTGTTACAGTGAGGGGTGTGGGGTATATCAGTGTGTTACAGTGAGGGGTGTGGGGTATATCAGGGTGTTACAGTGAGGAGTGTGGGGAATATCAGTGTGTTACAGTGATGAGTATGGGGTACATCAGGGTGTTACAGTGAGGGGTGTGGGGTATATCAGGGTGTTACAGTGAGGGGTGTGGGGTATATCAGTGTGTTACAGTGAGGGGTGTGGGGTATGTCAGTGTGTTACAGTGATGAGTATGGGGTACATCAGGGTGTTACAGTGAGGGGTGTGGGGTATATCAGTGTGTTACAGTGAGGGGTGTGGGGTATATCAGGGTGTTACAGTGAGGGGTGTGGGGGATATCACTGTGTTACAGTGAGGGGTGTGGGGTATATCAGTGTGTTACAGTGAGGGGTGAGGGGTATATCAGGGTGTTACAGTGAGGGGTGTGGGGTATATCAGTGTGTTACAGTGAGGGGTGTGGGGTAATCAGGGTGTTACAGTGTGGGGTGTGGGGTATATCAGGGTGTTACAGTGAGGGGTGCGGGGTATATCAGGGTGTTACAGTGAGGGGTGTGGGGTATATCAGGGTGTTACAGTGAGGGGTGTGGGGTATATCAGGGTGTTACAGTGAGGGGTGTGGAGTTTATCAGTGTGTTACAGTGAGGGGTGTGGGGTATATCAGTGTGTTACAGTGAGGGGTGTGTGGAAGATCAGTGTGTTACAGTGAGGGGTGTGGGGTATATCAGTGTGTTACAGTGAGGGGTGTGGGGTATATCAGGGTGTTACAGTGAGGGGTGTGGGGTATATCAGTGTGTTACAGTGAGGGGTGTGGGGTATATCAGGGTGTTACCGTGAGGGGTGTGGGGTATATCAGGGTGTACAGTGAGGGGTGTGGGGTATATCATTGTGTTACACTGAGTGGTTTAGTGTATATGGGTGTGTTACAGTGAGGGGTGTGGGGTATATCAGTCTGTTACAGAGAGGTGTGTGGCGTATATCAGTGTGTTACAGTGAGGGGTGTGGGGTATATTAGTGTGTTACAGTGAGGGTGTGTTGTATATGAGTGTGTTACAGTGAGGGGTGTGGGGTATATCAGTGTGTTACAGTGAGGGGTGTGGGGTATATCAGTGTGTTACAGTGAGTGGTGTGGGGTATATCAGGGTGTTACAGTGAGGGGTGTGGGGTATATCTGGGTATTGCATTGGGGAGTGTGGGGTATATCAGGGTTTTATAGTGAGGGGTGTGAGGTATATCAGTGCGTTACAGTGAGGGGTGTGGTGTATATCAGGGTGTTACAGTGAGGGGTGTGGGGTATATCATTGTGTTACACTGAGTGGTTTAGTGTATATGAGTGTGTTACTGTGAGGGGTGTGGTGTATATCAGGGTGTACAGTGAGGGGTGTGGGGTATATCATTGTGTTACACTGAGTGGTTTAGTGTATATGAGTGTGTTACAGTGAGGGGTGTGGGGTATATCAGTCTGTTACAGAGAGGTGTGTGGCGTATATCAGGGTGTTACAGTGAGGGTGTGTTGTATATGAGTGTGTTACAGTGAGGGGTGTGGGGTATATCAGGGTGTTACAGTGAGGGGTGTGGGGTATATCAGGGTGTTACAGTGAGGGGTGTGGGGTATATCAGGGTGTTACAGTGAGGGGTGTGGGGTATATCACTGTGTTACAGTGAGGGGTGTGGGGTATGTCAGTGTGTTACAGTGAGGAGTGTGGGGTAAATCAGTGAGTTACAGTGAGGGGTGTGGGGTATATCAGGGTGTTACAGTGATGGGTGTGTGGTATATCAGGGTGTTACAGTGAGGGGTGTGGGGTATATCAGGGTGTTACAGTGAGGGGTGTGGGGTATATCAGTGTGTTACAGTGAGGGGTGTGGGGTATATCAGGGTATTGCATTGGGGAGTGTGGGGTATATCAGGGTTTTATAGTGAGGGGTGTGAGGTATATCAGTGCGTTACAGTGAGGGGTGTGGTGTATATCAGGGTGTTACAGTGAGGGGTGTGGGGTATATCAGGGTGTTACAGTGAGGGGTGTGGGGTATATCAGTGTGTTACAGTGAGGGGTGTGGGGTATATCAGGGTGTTACAGTGAGGGGTCTGTTGTATATGAGTGTGTTACAGTGAGGTGTGTGGGATATATCAGTGTGTTACAGCGAGGGGTGTGGGATATATCAGGGTGTTACAGTGAGGGGTGTGGTGTATATCAGGTTGTTACAGTGAGGGGTGTATGGTATATCAGTCTGTTACAGTGAGGGGTGTGTGGTATATCAGGGTGTTACAGTGAGGGTGTGGGGTATATCAGGGTGTTACAGTGAGGGGTGTTGTGTATATCAGGGTGTTCCAGTGAGGGGTGTGGGGTATATCAGTGTGTTACAGTGAGGGGTGTGGGGTAAATCAGTGTGTTACAGTGAGGGGTATGTGGGGTATATCAGTGTGTTACAGTGAGGGGTGTGGATTATATCAGTGTGTGACAGTGAGTGGTGTGTGGTATATCAGTGTGTTACAGTGAGGGGTGTGTGGTATATCAGAGTGTTACAGTGAGGGGTGTGGGGTATATCAGGGTGTTACAGAGAGGGGTGTGGGGTATATCAGTGTGTTACAGAGAGGGGTGTGGGGTATATCAAGGTGTTACAGTGAGGGGTGTGGGGTATATCAGTGTGTTACAGTGAGGGGTGTGTGGTATATCAGTGTGTTACAGTGAGGGGTGCGGTGTATATCAGTGTGTTACAGTGAGGGATGTGTGGTATATCAGTGTGTTACAGAGAGGGGTGCGGGGTATATCAGTGTGATACAGTGAGGGGTGTGGGATATATCAGTGTGTTACAGTGAGGGGTGTGGGGTATATCAGTGTGTTACAGAGAGGGGTGTGGGGTATATCAGTGTGTTACAGAGACGGGTGTGGGGTATATCAAGGTGTTACAGTGAGGGGTGTGGGGTATATCAGTGTGTTACAGTGAGGGGTGTGTGGTATATCAGTGTGTTACAGAGAGGGGTGTGGGGTATATCAGTGTGTTACAGAGAGGGGTGTGGGGTATATCAAGGTGTTACAGTGAGGGGTGTGGGGTATATCCGGGTGTTACAGTGAGGGGTGTGTGGTATATCAGAGTGTTACAGTGAGGGGTGTGGGGTATATCAGTGTTTTACAGAGAGGGGTGTGGGGTATATCAGGGTCTTACAATGAGGGGTGTGGGGTATATGAGTGTGTTACAGTGAGGGGTGTGGGGTATATCAGTGTGTTACAGTGAGGGGTGTGGGGAATATCAGTGTGTTACAGTGAGGGGTGTGGGGTATATCAGGTTGTTACAGTGAGGGGTGTGTGGTATATCAGAGTGTTACAGTGAGGGGTGTGGGGTATATCAGGGTGTTACAGTGAGGGGTGTGGGGTATATCAGTGTGTTACAGTGAGGGGTGTGGGGTATATCAGTGTGTTACAGTGAGGGGTGTGGGGTATATCAGTGTGTTACAGTGAGGGGTGTGGGGTATATCAGGGTGTTACAGTGAGGGGTGTGGGGTATATCAGGGTGTTACAGTGAGGGGTGTGGGGTATATCAGTGTGTGACAGTGAGGGGTGTGGGTTATATCAGGCTGTTACAGTGAGGGGTGTGGGGTATATCAGTGTGTTACAGTGAGGGGTGTGGGGTATATCAGTGTGTCACAGTGAGGGGTGTGGTGTATATTAGGGTGTTACAGTGAGGGGTGTGGGGTATATCAGTGTGTTACAGTGAGGGGTGTGGGGTATATCAGGGTGTTACAGTGAGGGGTGTGGGTTATATCAGGCTGTTACAGTGAGGGGTGTGGGGTATATCAGGGTGTTACAGTGAGGGGTGTGGAGTATATCAGGGTGTTACAGTGAGGGGCGTGGGGTATATCAGGGTGTTACAGTGAGGGGTGTGGGGTATATCAGTGTGTTACAGTGAGGGGTGTGGGGTATATCAGTGTGTCACAGTGAGGGGTGTGGTGTATATTAGGGTGTCACAGTGAGGGGTGTGGGGTATATCAGCGTGTTACAGTGAGGGGTGTGGGGTATATCAGTGTGTTTCAGTGAGGGGTGTGGTGGATATCAGTGTGTTACAGTGAGGGATGTGGTGTATGTCAGTGTGCACAATGAGGGGTGTGGAGTATATCATTCTGTATCACTGAGGGGTGTGGGGTATATCAGTGTGTTGCAGTGAGGGGTGTGGGGTATATCAGGGTGTTACAGTGAGGGGTGTGAGGTATATCATTTGTGTTACAGTGAGGGGTGTGGGGTATATCAGGGTGTTTCAGTGAGGGGTGTGGGGTATATCAGTGTGTTACAGTGAGGGGTGCGGGGTATATCAGTGTGTTACAGTGAGGGGTGTGTTGTATATGAGTGTGTTACAGTGAGGGTTGGGGGGTATATCATTGTGTTACAGTGAGGGGTGTGGGGTATATCAGGGTGTTACAGTGAGGGGTGTGGGGTATATCAGGGTGTTACAGTGAGGGGTGTGGGGTATATCAGGGTGTTACAGTGTAGGGTGTGGGGTATATCAGGGTGTTACAGTGAGTGGTGTGTGGTATATCAGTGTGGTACTGCGAAGGGTGTGGGGTATATCAGGGTGTTACAGTGAGGGGTGTGGGTTATATCAGGGTGTTACAGTGAGGGGTGTGAGGTATATCTGGGTGATACAGTGAGGGGTGTGGGGTATATCAGTGTGTTACAGTGAGGGGTGTGGGGTATATCAGGGTGTTACAGTGTGGGGTGTGGGGTATATCAGTGTGTTACAGTGAGGGGTGTGGGGTATATCAGGGTGTTACAGTGAGGGGTGTGGGGTATATCAGGGTGCTACAGTGAGGGGTGTGAGCTATATCAGTTTGTTACACTGAGGGGTGTGGTGTATATCAATGTGTTACAGTGAGGGGTGTGGGGTATATCAGGGTGTGACAGTGAGGGGTGCGGGGTATATCAGTGTGTTACAGTGAGGGGTGTGGAGTATATCAGGGTGTTACAGTGAGGGGTGTGGGGTATATCAGTGTGTTACAGTGAGGGGTGTGGGGTATATCAGGGTGTTACAGTGAGGGGTGTGGAGTATATCAGGGTGTTACAGTGAGGCGTGTGGGGTATATCAGGTTGTTACAGTGAGGGGTGTGTGGTATATCAGGGTGTTACAGTGAGGGGTGTGGGGTATATCAGGGTGTTACAGTGAGGGGTGTGGGGTATATCAGTGTGTTACAGTGAGGCGTGTGGGGTATATCAGGTTGTTACAGTGAGGCGTGTGGGGTATATCAGGGTGTTACAGTGAGGGGTGTGGGGTATATCAGGGTGTTACAGTGAGGGGTGTGGAGTATATCAGGGTGTTACAGTGAGGCGTGTGGGGTATATCAGGGTGTTACAGTGAGGGGTGTGGGGTATATCAGGGTGTTACAGTGAGGGGTGTGTGGTATATCAGGGTGTTACAGTGAGGGGTGTGGGGTATATCAGGGTGTTACAGTGAGGCGTGTGGGGTATATCAGGGTGTTACAGTGAGGGGCGTGGGGTATATCAGGGTGTTACAGTGAGGGGTGTGGGGTATATCAGTGTTACAGTGAGGAGTGTGGGGTATATCAGTGTGTTACAGTGAGGGGTGTGGGGTATATCAGGGTGTTACAGCGAGGGGTGTGGGGTATATCAGTGTGTTACAGTGAGGGGTGTGGGGTATATCAGGGTGTTACAGTGAGGGGTGTGGGGTATATCAGTGTGTTACAGTGAGGGGTGTGGGGTATATCAGGGTGTTACAGTGAGGGGTGTGGGGTGTATCAGTGTGTTGCAGTGAGGGGTGTGGGGTATATCAGTGTGTAACAGTGAGGGGTGTGGGGTATATCAGTGTGTTACAGTGAGGGGTGTGGGGTATATCAGTGTGTTACAGTGAGGGGTGTGGGGTATATCAGTGTGTTACAGTGAGGGGTGTGGGGTATATCAGGGTGTTACAGTGAGGGGTGTGGGGTATATCAGGGTGTTACAGTGAGGGGCGTGGGGTATATCAGGGTGTTACAGTGATGGGTGTGGGGTATATCAGTGTGTTACAGTGAGGGGTGTGGGGTATATCAGTATTACAGTGAGGGGTGTGGTGTATATCAGGGTGTTACAGTGAGGGGTGTGGGGTGTATCAGTGTGTTGCAGTGAGGGGTGTGGGGTATAACAGGGTGTTACAGTGAGGGGTGTGGGGTATATCAGTGTGTTACAGTGAGGGGTGTGGGGTATATCAGTGTGTTGCAGTGAGGGGTGTGGGGTATAACAGGGTGTTACAGTGAGGGGTGTGGTGTATATCAGTGTGTTACAGTGGGGCGTGTGGGGTATATCAGGGTGTTGCAGTGAGGGGTGTGGGGTATATCAGGGTGTTACAGTGAGGGGTGTGGGGTATATCAGTGTGTTACAGTGAGGCGTGTGGGGTATATCAGGGTGTTACAGTGAGGGGTGTGGGGTATATCAGTGTGTTACAGTGAGGGGTGTGGTGTATATCAGTGTGTTGCAGTGAGGGGTGTGGGGTATATCAGGGTGTTACAGTGAGGGGTGTGGGGTATATCAGGGTGTTACAGTGAGGGGTGTGGGGTGTATCAGTGTGTTGCCGTGAGGGGTGTGGGGTATAACAGGGTGTTACAGTGAGGGGTGTGTGATATATCAGGGTGTTACAGTGAGGGGTGTGGGGTATATCAGTGTGTTACAGTGAGGGGGGTGGGGTATATCAGGGTGTTACAGTGAGGGGTGTGGGGTATATCAGGGTGTTACAGTGAGGGGTGTGTGATATATCAGGGTGTTACAGTGAGGGGTGTGGGGTATATCAGTGTGTTACAGTGAGGGGTGTGGAGTATATCAGTGTGTTACAGTGAGGGGTGTGGGGTATATCAGGGTGTTACAGTGAGGGGTGTGTGATATATCAGGGTGTTACAGTGAGGGGTGTGGGGTATATCAGTGTGTTACAGTGAGGGGGGTGGGGTATATCAGGGTGTTACAGTGAGGGGTGTGGGGTATATCAGGGTGTTACAGTGAGGGGTGTGTGATATATCAGGGTGTTACAGTGAGGGGTGTGGGGTATATCAGTGTGTTACAGTGAGGGGTGTGGAGTATATCAGTGTGTTGCAGTGAGGGGTGTGGGGTATATCAGGGTGTTACAGTGAGGGGTGTGAGGTATATCATTTGTGTTACAGTGAGGGGTGTGGGGTATATCAGGGTGTTTCAGTGAGGGGTGTGGGGTATATCAGTGTGTTACAGTGAGGGGTGCGGGGTATATCAGTGTGTTACAGTGAGGGGTGTGTTGTATATGAGTGTGTTACAGTGAGGGTTGGGGGGTATATCATTGTGTTACAGTGAGGGGTGTGGGGTATATCAGGGTGTTACAGTGAGGGGTGTGGGGTATATCAGGGTGTTACAGTGAGGGGTGTGGGGTATATCAGGGTGTTACAGTGTAGGGTGTGGGGTATATCAGGGTGTTACAGTGAGTGGTGTGTGGTATATCAGTGTGGTACTGCGAAGGGTGTGGGGTATATCAGGGTGTTACAGTGAGGGGTGTGGGTTATATCAGGGTGTTACAGTGAGGGGTGTGAGGTATATCTGGGTGATACAGTGAGGGGTGTGGGGTATATCAGTGTGTTACAGTGAGGGGTGTGGGGTATATCAGGGTGTTACAGTGTGGGGTGTGGGGTATATCAGTGTGTTACAGTGAGGGGTGTGGGGTATATCAGGGTGTTACAGTGAGGGGTGTGGGGTATATCAGGGTGCTACAGTGAGGGGTGTGAGCTATATCAGTTTGTTACACTGAGGGGTGTGGTGTATATCAATGTGTTACAGTGAGGGGTGTGGGGTATATCAGGGTGTGACAGTGAGGGGTGCGGGGTATATCAGTGTGTTACAGTGAGGGGTGTGGAGTATATCAGGGTGTTACAGTGAGGGGTGTGGGGTATATCAGTGTGTTACAGTGAGGGGTGTGGGGTATATCAGGGTGTTACAGTGAGGGGTGTGGAGTATATCAGGGTGTTACAGTGAGGCGTGTGGGGTATATCAGGTTGTTACAGTGAGGGGTGTGTGGTATATCAGGGTGTTACAGTGAGGGGTGTGGGGTATATCAGGGTGTTACAGTGAGGGGTGTGGGGTATATCAGTGTGTTACAGTGAGGCGTGTGGGGTATATCAGGTTGTTACAGTGAGGCGTGTGGGGTATATCAGGGTGTTACAGTGAGGGGTGTGGGGTATATCAGGGTGTTACAGTGAGGGGTGTGGAGTATATCAGGGTGTTACAGTGAGGCGTGTGGGGTATATCAGGGTGTTACAGTGAGGGGTGTGGGGTATATCAGGGTGTTACAGTGAGGGGTGTGTGGTATATCAGGGTGTTACAGTGAGGGGTGTGGGGTATATCAGGGTGTTACAGTGAGGCGTGTGGGGTATATCAGGGTGTTACAGTGAGGGGCGTGGGGTATATCAGGGTGTTACAGTGAGGGGTGTGGGGTATATCAGTGTTACAGTGAGGAGTGTGGGGTATATCAGTGTGTTACAGTGAGGGGTGTGGGGTATATCAGGGTGTTACAGCGAGGGGTGTGGGGTATATCAGTGTGTTACAGTGAGGGGTGTGGGGTATATCAGGGTGTTACAGTGAGGGGTGTGGGGTATATCAGTGTGTTACAGTGAGGGGTGTGGGGTATATCAGGGTGTTACAGTGAGGGGTGTGGGGTGTATCAGTGTGTTGCAGTGAGGGGTGTGGGGTATATCAGTGTGTAACAGTGAGGGGTGTGGGGTATATCAGTGTGTTACAGTGAGGGGTGTGGGGTATATCAGTGTGTTACAGTGAGGGGTGTGGGGTATATCAGTGTGTTACAGTGAGGGGTGTGGGGTATATCAGGGTGTTACAGTGAGGGGTGTGGGGTATATCAGGGTGTTACAGTGAGGGGCGTGGGGTATATCAGGGTGTTACAGTGAGGGGTGTGGGGTGTATCAGTGTGTTGCAGTGAGGGGTGTGGGGTATAACAGGGTGTTACAGTGAGGGGTGTGGGGTATATCAGTGTGTTACAGTGAGGGGTGTGGGGTATATCAGTGTGTTGCAGTGAGGGGTGTGGGGTATAACAGGGTGTTACAGTGAGGGGTGTGGTGTATATCAGTGTGTTACAGTGAGGCGTGTGGGGTATATCAGGGTGTTACAGTGAGGGGTGTGGGGTATATCAGTGTGTTACAGTGAGGGGTGTGGAGTATATCAGGGTGTTACAGTGAGGGGTGTGGGGTATATCAGTGTGTTACAGTGAGGGGTGTGGTGTATATCAGTGTGTTGCAGTGAGGGGTGTGGGGTATATCAGGGTGTTACAGTGAGGGGTGTGGGGTATATCAGGGTGTTACAGTGAGGGGTGTGGGGTGTATCAGTGTGTTGCCGTGAGGGGTGTGGGGTATAACAGGGTGTTACAGTGAGGGGTGTGTGATATATCAGGGTGTTACAGTGAGGGGTGTGGGGTATATCAGTGTGTTACAGTGAGGGGGGTGGGGTATATCAGGGTGTTACAGTGAGGGGTGTGGGGTATATCAGGGTGTTACAGTGAGGGGTGTGTGATATATCAGGGTGTTACAGTGAGGGGTGTGGGGTATATCAGTGTGTTACAGTGAGGGGTGTGGAGTATATCAGTGTGTTACAGTGAGGGGTGTGGGGTATATCAGGGTGTTACAGTGAGGGGTGTGTGATATATCAGGGTGTTACAGTGAGGGGTGTGGGGTATATCAGTGTGTTACAGTGAGGGGGGTGGGGTATATCAGGGTGTTACAGTGAGGGGTGTGGGGTATATCAGGGTGTTACAGTGAGGGGTGTGTGATATATCAGGGTGTTACAGTGAGGGGTGTGGGGTATATCAGTGTGTTACAGTGAGGGGTGTGGAGTATATCAGTGTGTTACAGTGAGGGGTGTGGGGTATATCAGGGTGTTACAGTGAGGGCTGTGGGGTATATCAGGGTGTTACAGTGAGGGGTGTGGGATATATCAGGGTGTTACAGTGAGGGGTGTGGGGTATATCAGGGTGTTACAGTGAGGGGTGTGGGGTATATCAGGGTGTTACAGTGAGGGGTGTGGGGTATATCAGGGTGTTACAGTGAGGAGTGTGGGGTATATCAGTGTGTTACAGTGAGGGGTGTGGGGTATATCAGTGTCTTACAGTGAGGGGTGTGGGGTATATCAGTGTGTTACAGTGAGGGGTGTGGGGTATATCAGGGTGTTACAGTGAGGGGTGTGGGGTATATCAGTGTGTTACAGTGAGGGGTGTGGGGTATATCAGGGTGTTACAGTGAGGGGTGTGGGGTATATCAGGGTGTTACAGTGAGGGGTGTGGGGTATATCAGGGTGTTACAGTGAGGGGTGTGGGGTATATCAGGGTGTTACAGTGAGGAGTGTGGGGTATATCAGTGTGTTACAGTGAGGGGTGTGGGGTATATCAGTGTCTTACAGTGAGGGGTGTGGGGTATATCAGGGTGTTACAGTGAGGGGTGTGGGATATATCAGGGTGTTACAGTGAGGGGTGTGGGGTATATCAGGGTGTTACAGTGAGGGGTTTGGGGTATATCAGGGTGTTACAGTGAGGGGTGTGGGGTATATCAGGGTGTTACAGTGAGGAGTGTGGGGTATATCAGTGTGTTACAGTGAGGGGTGTGGGGTATATCAGTGTCTTACAGTGAGGGGTGTGGGGTATATCAGTGTGTTACAGTGAGGGGTGTGGGGTATATCAGGGTGTTACAGTGAGGGGTGTGGGGTATATCAGTGTGTTACAGTGAGGGGTGTGGGGTATATCAGGGTGTTACAGTGAGGGGTGTGGGGTATATCAGGGTGTTACAGTGAGGGGTGTGGGGTATATCAGGGTGTTACAGTGAGGGGTGTGGGGTATATCAGGGTGTTACAGTGAGGAGTGTGGGGTATATCAGTGTGTTACAGTGAGGGGTGTGGGGTATATCAGTGTCTTACAGTGAGGGGTGTGGGGTATATCAGTGTGTTACAGTGAGGGGTGTGGGGTATATCAGGGTGTTACAGTGAGGGGTGTGGGGTATATCAGTGTGTTACAGTGAGGGGTGTGGGGTATATCAGGGTGTTACAGTGAGGGGTGTGGGGTATATCAGTGTGTTACAGTGAGGGGTGTGGGGTATATCAGGGTGTTACAGTGAGGGGTGTGGGGTATATCAGTGTGTTACAGTGAGGGGTGTGGGGTATATATCAGGGTGTTACAGTGAGGGGTGTGGGGTATATCAGGGTGTTACAGTGAGGGGTGTGGGGTATATCAGGGTGTTACAGTGAGGGGTGTGGGGTATATCCGGGTGTTACAGTGAGGGGTGTGGGGTATATCAGGGAGTTACAGTGAGGGATGTGGGGTATATCAGGGTGTTACAGTGAGGGGTGTGGGGTATATCCGGGTGTTACAGTGAGGGGTGTGGGGTATATCAGGGAGTTACAGTGAGGGGGGTGGGGTATATCAGGGTGTTACAGTGAGGGGTGTGGGGTATATCAGGGTGTTACAGTGAGCGGTGTGGGGTATAACAGGGTGTTACAGTGAGGGGTGTGGGGTATATCAGTGTGTTACAGTGAGGGGTGTGGGGTATATCAGGGTGTTACAGT
Organism: Chiloscyllium plagiosum; assembly: GCF_037043375.1. NCBI lineage: Eukaryota > Metazoa > Chordata > Chondrichthyes > Orectolobiformes > Hemiscylliidae > Chiloscyllium > Chiloscyllium plagiosum. Next base: position 10,288 of record NW_028270357.1, on the reverse strand, counting down.
GAGGGGTGTGGGGTATATCAGTGTGTTACAGTGAGGGGTGTGGGGTATATCAGGGTGTTACAGTGAGGGGTGTGGGGTGTATCAGTGTGTTGCAGTGAGGGGTGTGGGGTATATCAGTGTGTAACAGTGAGGGGTGTGGGGTATATCAGTGTGTTACAGTGAGGGGTGTGGGGTATATCAGTGTGTTACAGTGAGGGGTGTGGGGTATATCAGTGTGTTACAGTGAGGGGTGTGGGGTATATCAGGGTGTTACAGTGAGGGGCGTGGGGTATATCAGGGTGTTACAGTGAGGGGTGTGGGGTGTATCAGTGTGTTACAGTGAGGGGTGTGGGGTATAACAGGGTGTTACAGTGAGGGGTGTGGTGTATATCAGTGTGTTACAGTGAGGCGTGTGGGGTATATCAGGGTGTTACAGTGAGGGGTGTGTGATATATCAGGGTGTTACAGTGAGGGGTGTGGGGTATATCAGTGTGTTACAGTGAGGGGTGTGGAGTATATCAGGGTGTTACAGTGAGGGGTGTGGGGTATATCAGGGTGTTACAGTGAGGGCTGTGGGGTATATCAGGGTGTTACAGTGAGGGGTGTGGGGTATATCAGGGTGTTACAGTGAGGGGTGTGGGGTATATCAGGGTGTTACAGTGAGGGGTGTGGGGTATATCAGGGTGTTACAGTGAGGAGTGTGGGGTATATCAGTGTGTTACAGAGAGGGGTGTGGGGTATATCAGTGTCTTACAGTGAGGGGTGTGGGGTATATCAGTGTGTTACAGTGAGGGGTGTGGGGTATATCAGGGTGTTACAGTGAGGGGTGTGGGGTATATCAGTGTGTTACAGTGAGGGGTGTGGGGTATATCAGGGTGTTACAGTGAGGGGTGTGGGGTATATCAGTGTGTTACAGTGAGGGGTGTGGGGTATATCAGGGTGTTACAGTGAGGGGTGTGGGGTATATCAGTGTGTTACAGTGAGGGGTGTGGGGTATATCAGGGTGTTACAGTGAGGGGTGTGGGGTATATCAGGGTGTTACAGTGAGGGCTGTGGGGAATATCAGTGTGTTACAGTGAGGGGTGTGGGGTATATCAGGGTGTTACAGTGAGGGGTGTGGGGTATATCAGTGTGTTACAGTGAGGGGTGTGGGGTATATCAGGGTGTTACAGTGAGGGGTGTGGGGTATATCAGTGTGTTACAGTGAGGGGTGTGGGGTATATCAGGGTGTTACAGTGAGGGGTGTGGGGTATATCAGTGTGTTACAGTGAGGGGTGTGGGGTATATCAGGGTGTTACAGTGAGGGGTGTGGGGTATATCAGTGTGTTACAGTGAGGGGTGTGGGGTATATCAGGGTGTTACAGTGAGGGGTGTGGGGTATATCAGGGTGTTACAGTGAGGGCTGTGGGGAATATCAGTGTGTTACAGTGAGGGGTGTGGGGTATATCAGGGTGTTACAGTGAGGGGTGTGGGGTATATCAGTGTGTTACAGTGAGGGGTGTGGGGTATATCAGGGTGTTACAGTGAGGGGTGTGGGGTATATCAGTGTGTTACAGTGAGGGGTGTGGGGTATATCAGGGTGTTACAGTGAGGGGTGTGGGGTATATCAGGGTGTTACAGTGAGGGGTGTGGGGTATATCAGTGTGTTACAGTGAGGGGTGTGGGGTATATCAGGGTGTTACAGTGAGGGGTGTGGGGTATATCAGGGTGTTACAGTGAGGAGTGTGGGGTATATCAGTGTGTTACAGTGAGGGGTGTGGGGTATATCAGTGTGTTACAGTGAGGGGTGTGGTGTATATCAGTGTGTTGCAGTGAGGGGTGTGGGGTATATCAGGGTGTTACAGTGAGGGGTGTGGGGTATATCAGGGTGTTACAGTGAGGGGTGTGGGGTGTATCAGTGTGTTGCAGTGAGGGGTGTGGGGTATAACAGGGTGTTACAGTGCGGGGTGTGGTGTATATCAGTGTGTTACAGTGAGGCGTGTGGGGTATATCAGGGTGTTACAGTGAGGGGTGTGTGATATATCAGGGTGTTACAGTGAGGGGTGTGGGGTATATCAGTGTGTTACAGTGAGGGGTGTGGAGTATATCAGGGTGTTACAGTGAGGGGTGTGGGGTATATCAGGGTGTTACAGTGAGGGCTGTGGGGTATATCAGGGTGTTACAGTGAGGGGTGTGGGGTATATCAGGGTGTTACAGTGAGGGGTGTGGGGTATATCAGTGTGTTACAGTGAGGGGTGTGGGGTATATCAGTGTGTTACAGTGAGGGGTGTGGGGTATATCAGTGTCTTACAGTGAGGGGTGTGGGGTATATCAGTGTGTTACAGTGAGGGGTGTGGGGTATATCAGGGTGTTACAGTGAGGGGTGTGGGGTATATCAGTGTGTTACAGTGAGGGGTGTGGGGTATATCAGGGTGTTACAGTGAGGGGTGTGGGGTATATCAGGGTGTTACAGTGAGGGGTGTGGGGTATATCAGGGTGTTACAGTGAGGGGTGTGGGGTATATCAGTGTGTTACAGTGAGGGGTGTGGGGTATATATCAGGGTGTTACAGTGAGGGGTGTGGGGTATATCAGGGTGTTACAGTGAGGGGTGTGGGGTATATCAGGGTGTTACAGTGAGGGGTGTGGGGTATATCCGGGTGTTACAGTGAGGGGTGTGGGGTATATCAGGGAGTTACAGTGAGGGATGTGGGGTATATCAGGGTGTTACAGTGAGGGGTGTGGGGTATATCCGGGTGTTACAGTGAGGGGTGTGGGGTATATCAGGGAGTTACAGTGAGGGATGTGGGGTATATCAGGGTGTTACAGTGAGGGCTGTGGGGAATATCAGTGTGTTACAGTGAGGGGCGTGGGGTATATCAGGGTGTTACAGTGAAGGGTGTGGGGTATATCAGGGTGTTACAGTGAGGGGTGTGGGGTATATCAGGGTGTTACAGTGAGGGGTGTGGGGTATAACAGGGTGTTACAGTGAGGGGTGTGGTGTATATCAGTGTGTTACAGTGAGGCGTGTGGGGTATATCAGGGTGTTACAGTGAGGGGTGTGGGGTATATCAGTGTGTTACAGTGAGGGGTGTGGGGTATATCAGGGTGTTACAGTGAGGGGTGTGGGGTATATCAGTGTGTTACAGTGAGGGGTGTGGGGTATATCAGGGTGTTACAGTGAGGGGTGTGGGGTGTATCAGTGTGTTGCAGTGAGGGGTGTGGGGTATATCAGTGTGTAACAGTGAGGGGTGTGGGGTATATCAGTGTGTTACAGTGAGGGGTGTGGGGTATATCAGTGTGTTACAGTGAGGGGTGTGGGGTATATCAGTGTGTTACAGTGAGGGGTGTGGGGTATATCAGGGTGTTACAGTGAGGGGCGTGGGGTATATCAGGGTGTTACAGTGAGGGGTGTGGGGTGTATCAGTGTGTTGCAGTGAGGGGTGTGGGGTATAACAGGGTGTTACAGTGAGGGGTGTGGTGTATATCAGTGTGTTACAGTGAGGCGTGTGGGGTATATCAGGGTGTTACAGTGAGGGGTGTGTGATATATCAGGGTGTTACAGTGAGGGGTGTGGGGTATATCAGTGTGTTACAGTGAGGGGTGTGGAGTATATCAGGGTGTTACAGTGAGGGGTGTGGGGTATATCAGGGTGTTACAGTGAGGGCTGTGGGGTATATCAGGGTGTTACAGTGAGGGGTGTGGGGTATATCAGGGTGTTACAGTGAGGGGTGTGGGGTATATCAGGGTGTTACAGTGAGGGGTGTGGGGTATATCAGGGTGTTACAGTGAGGAGTGTGGGGTATATCAGTGTGTTACAGTGAGGGGTGTGGGGTATATCAGTGTCTTACAGTGAGGGGTGTGGGGTTTATCAGTGTGTTACAGTGAGGGGTGTGGGGTATATCAGGGTGTTACAGTGAGGGGTGTGGGGTATATCAGTGTGTTACAGTGAGGGGTATGGGGTATATCAGGGTGTTACAGTGAGGGGTGTGGGGTATATCAGTGTGTTACAGTGAGGGGTGTGGGGTATATCAGGGTGTTACAGTGAGGGGTGTGGGGTATATCAGTGTGTTACAGTGAGGGGTGTGGGGTATATCAGGGTGTTACAGTGAGGGGTGTGGGGTATATCAGGGTGTTACAGTGAGGGCTGTGGGGAATATCAGTGTGTTACAGTGAGGGGTGTGGGGTATATCAGGGTGTTACAGTGAGGGGTGTGGGGTATATCAGTGTGTTACAGTGAGGGGTGTGGGGTATATCAGGGTGGTACAGTGAGGGGTGTGGGGTATATCAGTGTGTTACAGTGAGGGGTGTGGGGTATATCAGGGTGTTACAGTGAGGGGTGTGGGGTATATCAGGGTGTTACAGTGAGGGGTGTGGGGTATATCAGGGTGTTACAGTGAGGGCTGTGGGGAATATCAGTGTGTTACAGTGAGAGGTGTGGGGTATATCAGGGTGTTACAGTGAGGGGTGTGGGGTATATCAGTGTGTTACAGTGAGGGGTGTGGGGTATATCAGGGTGTTACAGTGAGGGGTGTGGGGTATATCAGGGTGTTACAGTGAGGGCTGTGGGGAATATCAGTGTGTTACAGTGAGGGCTGTGGGGTATATCAGGGTGTTACAGTGAGGGGCGTGGGGTATATCAGGGTGTTACAGTGAGGGGTGTGGGGTATATCAGGGTGTTACAGTGAGGGGTGTGGGGTATATCAGTGTGTTACAGTGAGGGGTGTGGGGTATATCAGTGTCTTACAGTGAGGGGTGTGGGGTATATCAGTGTGTTACAGTGAGGGGTGTGGGGTATATCAGGGTGTTACAGTGAGGGGTGTGGGGTATATCAGTGTGTTACAGTGAGGGGTGTGGGGTATATCAGGGTGTTACAGTGAGGGGTGTGGGGTATATCAGTGTGTTACAGTGAGGGGTGTGGGGTATATCAGGGTGTTACAGTGAGGGGTATATCAGTGTGTTACAGTGAGGGGTGTGGGGTATATCAGGGTGTTACAGTGAGGGGTGTGGGGTATATCCGGGTGTTACAGTGAGGGGCGTGGAGTATATCAGTGTGTAACAGTGAGGGGTGTGGGGTATATCAGTGTGTTACAGTGAGGGGTGTGGGGTATATCAGTGTGTTACAGTGAGGGGTGTGGGGTATATCAGTGTGTTACAGTGAGGGGTGTGGGGTATATCAGGGTGTTACAGTGAGGGGCGTGGGGTATATCAGGGTGTTACAGTGAGGGGTGTGGGGTATATCAGGGTGTTACAGTGAGGGGTGTGGGGTGTATCAGTGTGTAACAGTGAGGGGTGTGGGGTATATCAGTGTGTTACAGTGAGGGGTGTGGGGTATATCAGGGTGTTACAGTGAGGGGTGTGGGGTATATCAGTGTGTTACAGTGAGGGGTGTGGGGTATATCAGGGTGTTACAGTGAGGGGCGTGGGGTATATCAGGGTGTTACAGTGAGGGGTGTGGGGTATATCAGGGTGTTACAGTGAGGGGTATATCAGTGTGTTACAGTGAGGGGTGTGGGGTATATCAGGGTGTTACAGTGAGGGGTGTGGGGTATATCAGTGTGTTACAGTGAGGGGTGTGGGGTATATCCGGGTGTTACAGTGAGGGGCGTGGAGTATATCAGCGTGTTACAGTGAGGGGTGTGGGGTGTATCAGTGTGTTGCAGTGAGGGGTGTGGGGTATATCAGTGTGTTACAGTGAGGGGTGTGGGGTATATCAGGGTGTTACAGTGAGGGGTGTGGGGTGTATCAGTGTGTAACAGTGAGGGGTGTGGGGTATATCAGTGTGTTACAGTGAGGGGTGTGGGGTATATCAGTGTGTTACAGTGAGGGGTGTGGGGTATATCAGTGTGTTACAGTGAGGGGTGTGGGGTATATCAGGGTGTTACAGTGAGGGGCGTGGGGTATATCAGGGTGTTACAGTGAGGGGTGTGGGGTATATCAGTGTGTTACAGTGAGGGGTGTGGGGTATATCAGTGTGTTACAGTGAGGCGTGTGGGGTATATCAGGGTGTTACAGTGAGGGGTGTGTGATATATCAGGGTGTTACAGTGAGGGGTGTGGGGTATATCAGTGTGTTACAGTGAGGGGTGTGGAGTATATCAGGGTGTTACAGTGAGGGGTGTGGGGTATATCAGGGTGTTACAGTGAGGGCTGTGGGGTATATCAGGGTGTTACAGTGAGGGGTGTGGGGTATATCAGGGTGTTACAGTGAGGGGTGTGGGGTATATCAGGGTGTTACAGTGAGGGGTGTGGGGTATATCAGGGTGTTACAGTGAGGGGTGTGTGCTATATCAGGGTGTTACAGTGAGGGGTGTGGGGTATATCAGGGTGTTACAGTGAGGGGTGTGGGGTATATCAGGGTGTTACAGTGAGGGGTGTGGGGTATATCAGGGTGTTACAGTGAGGGGTGTGGTGTACACTCCTGACCCCCCCACAGCCCCCACTCCCTCAGCACTGACCCTCCCACAGCACCCACTCCCTCAGCACTGACCCTCCCACAGCCCCCACTCCCTCAGCACTGACCCTCCCACAGCACCCACTCCCTCAGCACTGACCCTCCCACAGCGCCCGCTCCCTCAGCACTGACCCTCCCACAGCACCCACTCCCTCAGCACTGACCCTCCCACAGCACCCACTCCCTCAGCACTGACCCTCCCACAGCGCCCACTCCCTCAGCACTGACCCTCCCACAGCACCCGCTCCCTCAGCACTGACCTTCCCTCCGCACCTGGTCCCTCAGCACTGACCTTCCCTCCGCACCTGGTCCCTCAGCACTGACCCTCCCACAGCACCCACTCCCTCAGCACTGACCCTCCCACAGCACCCGCTCCCTCAGCACTGACCCTCCCACAGCGCCCACTCCCTCAGCACTGACCCTCCCGCAGCACCCGCTCCCTCAGCACTGACCCTCCCACAGCACCCACTCCCTCAGCACTGACCCTCCCATAGCACCCACTCCCTCAGCGCTGACCCTCCCACAACACCCACTCCCTCAGCACTGAGCCTCCCTCAGCACTGACACTCCCTCAGCACTGACCCTCCCACAGCACCCACTCCCTCAGCACTGATCCTCCCACAGCACCCACTCCCTCAGCACTGACCCTCCCACAGCACCCACTCCCTCAGCGCTGACCCTCCCTCAGCACCCACTCCCTCAGCACTGACCCTCCCACAGCACCCACTCCCACAGCACTGACCCTCCCACAGCGCCCGCTCCCTCAGCACTGACCCTCACACAGCGCCCGCTCCCTCAGCACTGACCCTCCCACAGCACCCACTACCACAGCACTGACCCTCCCACAGCGCCCGCTCCCTCAGCACTGACCCTCCCACAGCGCCCGCTCCCTCAGCACTGACCCTCCCACAGCACCCACTCCCACAGCACTGACCCTCCCACAGCGCCCGCTCCCTCAGCACTGACCCTCCCACAGCACCCACTCCCTCAGCACTGACCCTCCCACAGCGCCCGCTCCCTCAGCACTGACCCTCCCACAGCACCCACTCCCTCAGCACTGACCCTCCCTCAGCACCCACTCCCTCAGCACTGACCCTCCCACAGCACCCGCTCCCTCAGCGCTGACCCTCCCACAGCGCCCACTCCCTCAGCACTGACCCTCCCACAGGACCCGGTCCCTCAGCACTGACCTTCCCTCCGCACCTGGTCCCTCAGCACTGACCCCTCCCTCAGCACCCACTCCCTCAGCACTGACCCTCCCACAGCACCCACTCCCTCAGCACTGACCCTCCCCACTGCACCCACTCCCTCAGCACTGACCCTCCCACAGCACCCACTCCCTCAGCACTGACCCTCCCACAGCACCCACTCCCTCAGCACTGACCCTCCCACAGCGTCCACTCCCTCAGCACTGACCCTCCCACAGCACCCACTCCCTCAGCACTGACCCTCACACAGCACCCGCTCCCTCAGCACTGACCCTCCCACAGCACCCACTCCCTCAGCACTGACCCTCCCACAGCACCCGCTCCCTCAGCACTGACCCTCCCACAGCACCCACTCCCTCAGCACTGACCCTCCCACAGCGTCCACTCCCTCAGCACTGACCCTCCCACAGCACCCACTCCCTCAGCACTGACCCTCACACAGCACCCGCTCCCTCAGCACTGACCCTCCCACAGCCCCCACTCCCTCCGCACTGACCCTCCCACAGCACCCACTCCCTCAGCACTGACCCTCCCCCAGCACCCACTCCCTCAGCACTGACCCTCCCACAGCCCCCACTCCCTCAGCACCGACCCTCTGTGTAATGTTACCGAATTATCACCTCCGACAGGAACAGAATGGGAGGCGGATGAACTGGGCACTGCCTTTTTATTGAAGAGTAATAAAATAATGAGCTTGAATGATGTACCACAGCTTGATCCATTTCATGTGGAGAGCAATGTCTCCTGCACCACCTCCATCCGCCTTTTCAAAATAACATGTACAAGTGCAGAACTATATCTGTATGTATTCGCAAAATCACTCTCCCAGAATCAGCTCAAAAGGAAAAGACAGCAGATGTGGGACCAAGTGGGTTCAGAAATTCCTCCAGTCCCTTGTACGGGCATTCCCCTGTCTCGCTCTCTGTCTGTACGCATCAACGACTGAGTGAGTGAGTGAGTGAGTGAGTGAGTGAAAGGGTGAGTGTTAGAGTTCGAGAGGGAGAGACTGTGTGTTTTTTGTGTGTGTGTGTGAGAGAGAGAGAGTGTGTGTGTGTGAGTGTGTGTTTATTTGTGTGTGTACATGACAGACTGTGGTGTGAGACAACGTGTGTGTGTGTGAGTGAGTGAGTGAAAGGGTGAGTGTTAGAGTTCGAGAGGGAGAGACTGTGTGTTTTTGTGTGTGTGTGTGTGAGAGAGAGAGAGAGAGAGAGAGAGTGTGTGTGTGAGTGTGTGTTTATTTGTGTGTGTACATGACAGACTGTGTGTGAGACAACGTGTGAGTGAGAGAGAGAGAACGTGTGTGTGAGAGTGAGAGAGAGACAGAGAATGAGTGTGAGAGAGAGATAGTGTGCGAGAGGGAGATTGACTGAGTGAGGGACTGCATGAGTGCAAAGGGTGTGTATGAGAGTTAGAGAGGGAGAGTGTGTTTGTATGTGTGAGAGAGACCGTGTGAGAGAGAGAGTGTGTGTGACAGTGTGTCACTGAGAGTGTATGACAGAGTGTGTGTGAGGGAGAGATTGTGTGTGACAGAGAGATTGAGAGAGACAGTGTGGCAGAGAGTGTGTGTATGTGTGTGTGAGAGAGAGAGAATGTGTGTGTGACAATGTGTCACAGAGAGTGTGTGTGTGCGTGTGAGAGAGTGTGTCTGTGTGGGTGTATGTGCACGTGTGTGTACGTGTAAGAGTGTGTGTGTTGTGCGCGAGAGAGTGTGTGTGTGTAATTGTGAGAGAGTCTATGTGTGCGTGTGTGTGTGTGAGAGAGAGTGTGTGTGTGTATATATGTGTGTGTGCGATCTTGTGAGAGAGTGTGTGTGTGTGAGAGAGAGTGTGAGCAGGGGTCAGAGCCCCTACCCACCGCAGATGTCTGGGTGAAGGTGGAGAGAAGGGCAGGGTGGGTAGGGAAGGGGATGAAACGACGCCACCGGGGCGCACAGCAAGATCCCACCAAGAGGGGAGCCAAGAGCAGGAACAACACAGGGAGATTCGGCGACATTTAAAGGGGTTTCACAGATCGAGTGGGTGAAGGGAATGTGTTTCAGATCTACCCCCCTTCAACAGCAGGGCACAGGGGGGGAATCGGCCATAAACAGTGTCTCCGACAGCACCCACTCCCTCAGCACTGACCCTCCCACAGCGCCCACTTCCCTCAGCACTGACCCTCCACAGCCCCCACTCCCTCAGCACTGACCCTCCACAGCACCCACTCCCTCAGCACTGACCCTCCCACAGCGCCCACTCCCTCAGCACTGACCCTCCCACAGGGCCCACTCCCTCAGCACTGACCCTCCCACAGCACCCACTCCCTCAGCACTGACCCTTCTACAGCGCCCACTTCCCTCAGCACTGACCCTCCCTCAGCACCCGCTCCCTCAGTGATGACCCTCCCACAGCACCCGCTCCCTCAGCATTTACCCTCCCACAGCACCCACTCCCTCAGCACTGACCCTCCCACAGCGCCCACTCCCTCAGCACTGACCCTCCCACAGCGCCCACTCCCTCAGCATTGACCCTCCACAGTGCCCACTCCCTCAGCACTGACCCTCCCACAGCACCCACTCCCTCAGCATTTACCCTCCCACAGCACCCACTCCCTCAGCACTGACCCTCCCACAGCACCCACTTCCCTCAGCACTGAACCCTCCCACAGCGCCCACTCCCTCAGCACTGACCCT
>NW_028270356.1:2500-152060 GCF_037043375.1 Chiloscyllium plagiosum | reverse complement strand
TCTATCTCTCTTCCTTTCTCTCCCTGTGTCTCTATCTCTCTGTCTCTCTCTCCGTGTCTCTATCTCTCTGCCTCTCTCTCCCTGTGTCTGTCTCTCTCTCTCTGTGTATATCTCTCTCTCTCCCTGTGTCTCTGTCTCCCTCACAGTGTCTCTATCTCTCTCTCTCTCTCCTCCTGTGTCTCTCTCTCTCTCCCCCTCTCTCTCTCTCCCTCTCTCCCCCTCTCTCACTCTCTCTCCCCGTGTCTCTATCTCTCTGCCTTTCTCTCCCTGTGTCTCTGTCTCTCTCTCTCTCCCCGTGTCTCTATCTCTCTGCCTTTCTCTTCCTGTGTCTCTGTCTCTCTCTCTCTCCCTGTGACTCTATCTCTCTGCCTTTCTCCCCCGGTCTCTCTATCTCTCTGCCTCTCTCTCCCTGTGTCTCTATCTCGCTCTCTCTCCGTGTCTCTATCTCTCTGCCTTTCTCTCCCTGTGTCTCTGTCTCTCTCTCTCCCCCTGTGTCTCTATCTCTCTGCCTTTCTCCCCCTGTCTCTCTATCTCTCTGTCTCTCTCTCCCTGTGTCTCTATCTCTCTGCCTCTCTCTCCCTGTGTGTCTCTCTCTCTCCCTGTGTCTCTTTCTCGCTCTCTCTCCTCCTGTGTCTCTATCTCTGTCTCTCTCTCCCTGTGCCTCTATCTCTCGGCCTCTCTCTCCCTGTGTCTCTCTCTCTCTGCCTCTCTCTCCCTGTGTCTCTCTCTCTCTCCCTGTGTCTCTATCTCACTGTCTCTCTCCCTGTGTGTCTCTGTCTCTCTCCCTGTGTCTCTCTGTCTCTCTCCCTGTGTCTCTATCTCTCTCACTCTCTCTGTCTCTCTCTCTCTCCCTGTGTCTATCTCTCTCACTCTCTCTCTCTCTCTCCCTTTGTGTCTCTCTCTCCATGTGTCTCTATCTCGCTCACGCTCTCCCTGTGTCTCTGTCTCGCTCTCTCTCCGTGTCTCTATCTCTGCCTTTCTCTCCCTGTGTCTCTGTCTCTCTCTCTCCCCCTGTGTCTCTATCTCTCTGCCTTTCTCCCCTGTCTCTCTATCTCTCTGTCTCTCTCTCCCTGTGTCTCTATCTCTCTGCCTCTCTCTCCCTGTGTGTGTCTCTCTCTCCCTGTGTCTCTATCTCGCTCCTCTCTCCCTCTCTCTCCTCCCTGTGTGTCTCTCTCTCTCTCTCCCTGTGTCTCTTTCTCGCTCTCTCTCCTCCTGTGTCTCTATCTCTGTCTCTCTCTCTCCCTGTGCCTCTATCTCTCTGCCTCTCTCTCCCTCTATATATATATATATATATATCTCTCTCCCTGTGACTCTCTCTCTCCCTGTGTCTCTATCTCACTGTCTCTCTCCCTGTGTGTCTCTGTCTCTCTCCCTGTGTCTCTCTGTCTCTCTCCTCCTGTGTCTCTATCTCTCTCACTCTCTCTGTCTCTCTCTCTCTCTCTCCCTGTGTCTATCTCTCTCACTCTCTCTCTCTCCCTTTGTGTCTCTCTCTCCCTGTGTCTCTATCTCGTTCGCTCTCTCCCTGTGTCTCTGTCTCTCTCTCTCTCTCTCTCTCCCTGTGTCTCTATCTCTCTTTCTCCCTGTGTCTCTATCTCTCTGCCTCTCTCTCCCTGTGTTTCTATCTCTCTTTCTCCCTGTGTCTCTATCTCTCTGCCTCTCTCTCCCTGTGTCTCTGTCTCTCTGCCTGTCGCTGCCCCTGTGTCTCTCTCTCTGCCTCTCTCTCCCTGTGTCTCTGTCTCTCTCTCTCTCTCTCCCTGTGTCTCTATCTCTCTTTCTCCCTGTGTCTCTATCTCTCTGCCTCTCTCTCCCTGTGTCTCTGTCTCTCTGCCTGTCTCTGCCCCTGTGTCTCTCTCTCTGCCTCTCTCTCCCTGTGTCTCTGTCTCTCTCTATCTCTCTGCCTCTCTCTGTGTCTCTTTTTCGCTCTCTCTCCCTGTGACTCTGCCCCCTCTCTCTCTCCTCCTGTGTCTCTATCTCGCTCTCTCTCCCTGTGTCTCTATCTCTCTGCCGCTCTCCCCCTGTGTCTCTATGTCTCTGCCTCTCTCTCCCTGTGTCTCTATCTCTCTGTCTGTCTCTCCCTGTGTCTCTGTCTCTCTATCTCTCTCTATATATATATCTCTCTCTCTCCCTGTGTGTGTCTCTCCCCCGTGTCTCTATCTCGCTCGCTCTCTCCCTGTGTCTCTGTCTCTCTCTCTCTCTCACACTGCCCCTGTGTCTCTATCTCGCTCTCACTCTCTCTATGTCTCTGTCTCTCTCTATCTCTCTGCCTTTCTCTTCCTGTGTCTCTCTCTCTCTCTCTCTCTCTCTCTCCCTGAGTCTCTATCTCTCTGCCTCTCTCTCCCTGAGTCTCTATCTCTCTCTCTCTCCCCCACGTGTCTCGATCTCTCTGCCTCTCTCTGTGTCTCTATCTATCTGCCTCTCTCCCTGTGTCTCTATCTCTCTGCCTCTCTCCCTGTGTCTCTATCTCTCTGCCTCTCTCCCTGTGTCTCTATCTCTCTGCCTCTCTCCCTGTGTCTCTATCTCTCTGCCTCTCTCCCTGTGTCTCTATCTCTCTGCCTCTCTCTCCCTGTGTCTCTATCTCTCTCTCCCTGTGTCTCTATCTTGCTCTCCCTGTGTCTCTATCTCGCTCTCTCTCCCTGTGTCTCTGTCCCTCTCTCTCTCTCTCTCTCCCTGTGTCTCAATCTCGCTCTCTCTCTCTCTCCCTGAGTCTCTTTCTTTCTGCCTTTCTCTCCCTGTGTCTCTGTCTCTCTCACTCCCTGTGTCTCTATCTCTCTTCCTTTCTCTCCCTGTGTCTCTATCTCTCTGTCTGTCTCTCCCTGTGTCTCTATCTCTCTGCTGTGTCTCTATCTCGCTCGCTCTCCCTGTGTCTGTGTCTCTCTCTCTCTGCCCCTGTGTCTCTATCTAGCTCTCTCTCCCCCGTGTCTCTATCTCGCTCTCTCTCCCCCGTGTCTCTGTCTCTCTCTCTCCCCCGTGTCTCTGTCTCTCTCTCTCCCTGTGTCTCTATCTCGCTCTCTCTCCTTGTGTCTCTATCTCGCTCTCTCTCTTCCTTTGTCTCTATCTCTCTGTCTCTCTCTCCCTGTGTCTCTATCTGTCTGCCTCTCTCCCTGTGTCTCTATCTCTCTGCCTCTCTCTCCCTGTGTCTCTATCTCTCTGCCTGTCTCTCCCTGTGTCTCTATCACTCTGCCTGTCTCTCCCTGTGTCTCTGTCTCTCTCTCTCTGTCTCTATCTCTCTCTCTCTCTCCCTGTCTATCTCTCTCTCTCTGTCTCTATCTCTCTCACTCTCTGTCTCTGTCTCTCTCTGCCTCTCTCTCCCTGTGTCTCTGTCTCTCTCTCTCTCCCTGTGTCTCTATCTCTCTCTCTCTCTATGTATATATATCTCTCTCTCTCTCTCTCTCCCTGTGTCTCTATCTCACTCGCTCTCTCCCTGTGTCTCGGTCTTTCTCTCTCTCTCTCTCTCCCCCGTGTCTCTATCTCGCTCTCTGTCCCCCGTGTCTCTATCTCTCTGCCTCTCTCCCTGTGTCTCTATCCCTCTGCCTCTCTCTCCCTGTGTCTCCATCTCGCTCTCTCTCTCCCTGTGTCTCTCTATGTCTCTCTATCTCTCTGCCTGTCTCTCCCTGTGTCTCCATCTCTCTGCCTCTCTCTCCCTGTGTCTCTATCTCTCTGCCTCTCTCTCCCTGTGTCTCTATATCTCTCCCTATATATCTCTCTCTCTCTCTCCCTGTGTGTCTCTCTCTCCCTGTGTCTCTATCTCGCTCGCTCTCTCCCTGTGTCTCTGTCTCTCTCTCTCCCTGTGTCTCTATCTCTCTGCCTCTCTCTCCCTGTGTCTCTGTCTCTCTGCCTGTCTCTGCCCCTGTGTCTCTATCTCGCTCTCTCTCTCCCTGTGGCTCTGTCTCTCTCTATCTCTCTGCCTCTCTCCCTGTGTCTCTATCTCTCTGCCTTTCTCTCCCTGAGTCTCTATCTCTCTGTCTGTCTCTCCCTGTGTCTCTATCTCTCTGTCTCTCTCCGTGTCTCTATCTCTCTGCCTGTCTCTCCCTGTGTCTCTATCTCTATGCCTGTCTCTCCCTGTGTCTCTATCTCTCTGCCTCTCTCTCCCTGTGGCTCTGTCTCTCTCTATCTCTCTGCCTCTCTCCCTGTGTCTCTATCTCTCTGCCTTTCTCTCCCTGAGTCTCTATCTCTCTGTCTGTCTCTCCCTGTGTCTCTATCTCTCTGTCTCTCTCCGTGTCTCTATCTCTCTGCCTGTCTCTCCCTGTGTCTCTATCTCTATGCCTGTCTCTCCCTGTGTCTCTATCTCTCTGCCTGTCTCTCCCTGTGTCTCTATCTCTCTGTCTGTCTCTCCCTGTGTCTCTATCTCTCTGTCTCTCTCTGCCGCTGTGTCTCTATCTCGCTCTCTCTCCCCCGTGTCTCTGTCTCTCTCTCTCCCTCTCCCTGTGTCTCTATCTCTCTGCCTGTCTCTCCCTGTGTCTCCATCTCTCTGCCTCTCTCCCTGAGTCTCTATCTCTCTGTCTGTCTCTCCCTGTGTCTCTATCTCTCTGCCTTTCTCTCCCTGTGTCTCTATCTCTCTGCCTCTCTCTCCCTGTGTCTCTATCTCGCTCGCGCTCTCCCTGTGTCTCTGTCTCTCTCTCTCTCTGCCGCTGTGTCTCTATCTCGCTCTCTCTCCCCCGTGTCTCTGTCTCTCTCTCTCTCTCCGTGTCTCTATCTCACTCTCTCTCTCCCTGTGTCTCTATCTCTCTGCCTCTCTCCCCGTGTCTCTATCTCGCTCTCTCTCTCCCTGTGTCTCTATCTCTCTGCCTCTCTCCCTGTGTCTCTATCTCTCTGCCTGTCTCTCCCTGTGTCTCCATCTCTCTGCCTCTCTCCCTGTGTCTCTATCTCTCTGCGCCTCTCTCCCTATGTCTCTATCTCTCTGCCTCTCTCCCTGTGTCTCTATCTCTCTGCCTCTCTCTCCCTGTGTCTCTATCTCTCTCTCTATATATACATCTCTCTCTCTCTCCCTGTGACTCTCTCTCACCCTCTGTCTCTATCTTGCTCTCTCTCTCCTTGTGTCTCTGTCTCTCTCTCTCTCCCTGTGTCTCTATCTCTCTCCTCCTGTGTCTCTATCTCTCTGCCTCTCTTCCTGTGTCTCTATCTCTCTGCCTCTCTTCCTGTGTCTCTATCTCTCTGCCTCTCTCTCCCTGTGTCTCTGTCTCTCTGCCTGTCTCTGCCCCTGTGTGTCTCTCTCTGCCTCTCTCTCCCTGTGTCTCTGTCTCTCTCTATCTCTCTGCCTCTCTCCCTGTGTCTCTTTTTCGCTCTCTCTCCCTGTGACTCTGCCCCCTCTCTCTCTCCTCCTGTGTCTCTATCTCGCTCTCTCTCCCTGTGTCTCTATCTCTCTGCCGCTCTCCCCCTGTGTCTCTATGTCTCTGCCTCTCTCTCCCTGTGTCTCTATCTCTCTGTCTGTCTCTCCCTGTGTCTCTGTCTCTCTATCTCTCTCTATATATATATCTCTCTCTCTCCCTGTGTGTGTCTCTCCCCCGTGTCTCTATCTCGCTCGCTCTCTCCCTGTGTCTCTGTCTCTCTCTCTCTCTCACACTGCCCCTGTGTCTCTATCTCGCTCTCACTCTCTCTATGTCTCTGTCTCTCTCTATCTCTCTGCCTTTCTCTTCCTGTGTCTCTCTCTCTCTCTCTCTCTCTCTCTCCCTGAGTCTCTATCTCTCTGCCTCTCTCTCCCTGAGTCTCTATCTCTCTCTCTCTCTCCCCCGCGTGTCTCGATCTCTCTGCCTCTCTCTGTGTCTCTATCTATCTGCCTCTCTCCCTGTGTCTCTATCTCTCTGCCTCTCTCCCTGTGTCTCTATCTCTCTGCCTCTCTCCCTGTGTCTCTATCTCTCTGCCTCTCTCCCTGTGTCTCTATCTCTCTGCCTCTCTCTCCCTGTGTCTCTATCTCTCTCTCCCTGTGTCTCTATCTCGCTCTCCCTGTGTCTCTATCTCGCTCTCTCTCCCTGTGTCTCTGTCCCTCTCTCTCTCTCTCTCCCTGTGTCTCAATCTCGCTCTCTCTCTCTCCCTGAGTCTCTATCTCTCTCTCTCTCCCCCGCGTGTCTCGATCTCTCTGCCTCTCTCTGTGTCTCTATCTATCTGCCTCTCTCCCTGTGTCTCTATCTCTCTGCCTCTCTCCCTGTGTCTCTATCTCTCTGCCTCTCTCCCTGTGTCTCTATCTCTCTGCCTCTCTCCCTGTGTCTCTATCTCTCTGCCTCTCTCCCTGTGTCTCTATCTCTCTGCCTCTCTCCCTGTGTCTCTATCTCTCTGCCTCTCTCTCCCTGTGTCTCTATCTCTCTCTCCCTGTGTCTCTATCTCGCTCTCCCTGTGTCTCTATCTCGCTCTCTCTCCCTGTGTCTCTGTCCCTCTCTCTCTCTCTCTCTCCCTGTGTCTCAATCTCGCTCTCTCTCTCTCTCCCTGAGTCTCTTTCTTTCTGCCTTTCTCTCCCTGTGTCTCTATCTCTCTGTCTGTCTCTCCCTGTGTCTCTATCTCTCTGCTGTGTCTCTATCTCGCTCGCTCTCCCTGTGTCTGTGTCTCTCTCTCTCTGCCCCTGTGTCTCTATCTAGCTCTCTCTCCCCCGTGTCTCTATCTCGCTCTCTCTCCCCCGTGTCTCTGTCTCTCTCTCTCCCCCGTGTCTCTGTCTCTCTCTCTCCCTGTGTCTCTATCTCGCTCTCTCTCCTTGTGTCTCTATCTCGCTCTCTCTCTTCCTTTGTCTCTATCTCTCTGTCTCTCTCTCCCTGTGTCTCTATCACTCTGCCTGTCTCCCTGTGTCTCTATCTCTCTGCCTCTCTCTCCCTGTGTCTCTATCTCTCTGCCTGTCTCTCCCTGTGTCTCTATCACTCTGCCTGTCTCTCCCTGTGTCTCTGTCTCTCTCTCTCTGTCTCTATCTCTCTCTCTCTCTCCCTGTCTATCTCTCTCTCTCTGTCTCTATCTCTCTCACTCTCTGTCTCTGTCTCTCTCTGCCTCTCTCTCCCTGTGTCTCTGTCTCTCTCTCTCTCCCTGTGTCTCTATCTCTCTCTCTCTCTATGTATATATCTCTCTCTCTCTCTCTCTCTCCCTGTGTCTCTATCTCACTCGCTCTCTCCCTGTGTCTCGGTCTTTCTCTCTCTCTCTCTCTCCCCCGTGTCTCTATCTCGCTCTCTGTCCCCCGTGTCTCTATCTCTCTGCCTCTCTCCCTGTGTCTCTATCCCTCTGCCTCTCTCTCCCTGTGTCTCCATCTCGCTCTCTCTCTCCCTGTGTCTCTCTATGTCTCTCTATCTCTCTGCCTGTCTCTCCCTGTGTCTCCATCTCTCTGCCTCTCTCTCCCTGTGTCTCTATCTCTCTGCCTCTCTCTCCCTGTGTCTCTATATCTCTCCCTATATATCTCTCTCTCTCTCTCCCTGTGTGTCTCTCTCTCCCTGTGTCTCTATCTCGCTCGCTCTCTCCCTGTGTCTCTGTCTCTCTCTCTCCCTGTGTCTCTATCTCTCTGCCTCTCTCTCCCTGTGTCTCTGTCTCTCTGCCTGTCTCTGCCCCTGTGTCTCTATCTCGCTCTCTCTCTCTCCCTGTGGCTCTGTCTCTCTCTATCTCTCTGCCTCTCTCCCTGTGTCTCTATCTCTCTGCCTTTCTCTCCCTGAGTCTCTATCTCTCTGTCTGTCTCTCCCTGTGTCTCTATCTCTCTGTCTCTCTCCGTGTCTCTATCTCTCTGCCTGTCTCTCCCTGTGTCTCTATCTCTATGCCTGTCTCTCCCTGTGTCTCTATCTCTCTGCCTGTCTCTCCCTGAGTCTCTATCTCTCTGTCTGTCTCTCCCTGTGTCTCTATCTCTCTGTCTCTCTCTGCCGCTGTGTCTCTATCTCGCTCTCTCTCCCCCGTGTCTCTGTCTCTCTCTCTCCCTCTCCCTGTGTCTCTATCTCTCTGCCTGTCTCTCCCTGTGTCTCCATCTCTCTGCCTGTCTCTCCCTGTGTCTCCATCTCTCTGCCTCTCTCCCTGAGTCTCTATCTCTCTGTCTGTCTCTCCCTGTGTCTCTATCTCTCTGCCTTTCTCTCCCTGTGTCTCTATCTCTCTGCCTCTCTCTCCCTGTGTCTCTATCTCGCTCGCGCTCTCCCTGTGTCTCTGTCTCTCTCTCTCTCTGCCGCTGTGTCTCTATCTCGCTCTCTCTCCCTGTGACTCTGCCCCCTCTCTCTCTCCTCCTGTGTCTCTATCTCGCTCTCTCTCCCTGTGTCTCTATCTCTCTGCCGCTCTCCCCCTGTGTCTCTATGTCTCTGCCTCTCTCTCCCTGTGTCTCTATCTCTCTGTCTGTCTCTCCCTGTGTCTCTGTCTCTCTATCTCTCTCTATATATATATCTCTCTCTCTCCCTGTGTGTGTCTCTCCCCCGTGTCTCTATCTCGCTCGCTCTCTCCCTGTGTCTCTGTCTCTCTCTCTCTCTCACACTGCCCCTGTGTCTCTATCTCGCTCTCACTCTCTCTATGTCTCTGTCTCTCTCTATCTCTCTGCCTTTCTCTTCCTGTGTCTCTCTCTCTCTCTCTCTCTCTCTCTCCCTGAGTCTCTATCTCTCTGCCTTTCTCTTCCTGTGTCTCTCTCTCTCTCTCTCTCTCTCCCTGAGTCTCTATCTCTCTGCCTCTCTCTCCCTGAGTCTCTATCTCTCTCTCTCTCCCCCGCGTGTCTCGATCTCTCTGCCTCTCTCTGTGTCTCTATCTATCTGCCTCTCTCCCTGTGTCTCTATCTCTCTGCTCTCTCCCTGTGTCTCTATCTCTCTGCCTCTCTCCCTGTGTCTCTATCTCTCTGCCTCTCTCCCTGTGTCTCTATCTCTCTGCCTCTCTCCCTGTGTCTCTATCTCTCTGCCTCTCTCCCTGTGTCTCTATCTCTCTGCCTCTCTCTCCCTGTGTCTCTATCTCTCTCTCCCTGTGTCTCTATCTCGCTCTCCCTGTGTCTCTATCTCGCTCTCTCTCCCTGTGTCTCTGTCCCTCTCTCTCTCTCCCTGTGTCTCAATCTCGCTCTCTCTCTCTCTCCCTGAGTCTCTTTCTTTCTGCCTTTCTCTCCCTGTGTCTCTGTCTCTCTCACTCCCTGTGTCTCTATCTCTCTTCCTTTCTCTCCCTGTGTCTCTATCTCTCTGTCTGTCTCTCCCTGTGTCTCTATCTCTCTGCTGTGTCTCTATCTCGCTCGCTCTCCCTGTGTCTGTGTCTCTCTCTCTCTGCCCCTGTGTCTCTATCTAGCTCTCTCTCCCCCGTGTCTCTATCTCGCTCTCTCTCCCCCGTGTCTCTGTCTCTCTCTCTCCCCCGTGTCTCTGTCTCTCTCTCTCCCTGTGTCTCTATCTCGCTCTCTCTCCTTGTGTCTCTATCTCGCTCTCTCTCTTCCTTTGTCTCTATCTCTCTGTCTCTCTCTCCCTGTGTCTCTATCTGTCTGCCTCTCTCCCTGTGTCTCTATCTCTCTGCCTCTCTCTCCCTGTGTCTCTATCTCTCTGCCTGTCTCTCCCTGTGTCTCTATCACTCTGCCTGTCTCTCCCTGTGTCTCTGTCTCTCTCTCTCTGTCTCTATCTCTCTCTCTCTCTCCCTGTCTATCTCTCTCTCTCTGTCTCTATCTCTCTCACTCTCTGTCTCTGTCTCTCTCTGCCTCTCTCTCCCTGTGTCTCTGTCTCTCTCTCTCTCCCTGTGTCTCTATCTCTCTCTCTCTCTATGTATATATCTCTCTCTCTCTCTCTCTCTCCCTGTGTCTCTATCTCACTCGCTCTCTCCCTGTGTCTCGGTCTTTCTCTCTCTCTCTCTCTCCCCCGTGTCTCTATCTCGCTCTCTGTCCCCCGTGTCTCTATCTCTCTGCCTCTCTCCCTGTGTCTCTATCCCTCTGCCTCTCTCTCCCTGTGTCTCCATCTCGCTCTCTCTCTCCCTGTGTCTCTCTATGTCTCTCTATCTCTCTGCCTGTCTCTCCCTGTGTCTCCATCTCTCTGCCTCTCTCTCCCTGTGTCTCTATCTCTCTGCCTCTCTCTCCCTGTGTCTCTATATCTCTCCCTATATATCTCTCTCTCTCTCTCCCTGTGTGTCTCTCTCTCCCTGTGTCTCTATCTCGCTCGCTCTCTCCCTGTGTCTCTGTCTCTCTCTCTCCCTGTGTCTCTATCTCTCTGCCTCTCTCTCCCTGTGTCTCTGTCTCTCTGCCTGTCTCTGCCCCTGTGTCTCTATCTCGCTCTCTCTCTCCCTGTGGCTCTGTCTCTCTCTATCTCTCTGCCTCTCTCCCTGTGTCTCTATCTCTCTGCCTTTCTCTCCCTGAGTCTCTATCTCTCTGTCTGTCTCTCCCTGTGTCTCTATCTCTCTGTCTCTCTCCGTGTCTCTATCTCTCTGCCTGTCTCTCCCTGTGTCTCTATCTCTATGCCTGTCTCTCCCTGTGTCTCTATCTCTCTGCCTGTCTCTCCCTGTGTCTCTATCTCTCTGTCTGTCTCTCCCTGTGTCTCTATCTCTCTGTCTCTCTCTGCCGCTGTGTCTCTATCTCGCTCTCTCTCCCCCGTGTCTCTGTCTCTCTCTCTCCCTCTCCCTGTGTCTCTATCTCTCTGCCTGTCTCTCCCTGTGTCTCCATCTCTCTGCCTGTCTCTCCCTGTGTCTCCATCTCTCTGCCTCTCTCCCTGAGTCTCTATCTCTCTGTCTGTCTCTCCCTGTGTCTCTATCTCTCTGCCTTTCTCTCCCTGTGTCTCTATCTCTCTGCCTCTCTCTCCCTGTGTCTCTATCTCGCTCGCGCTCTCCCTGTGTCTCTGTCTCTCTCTCTCTCTGCCGCTGTGTCTCTATCTCGCTCTCTCTCCCCCGTGTCTCTGTCTCTCTCTCTCTCTCCGTGTCTCTATCTCACTCTCTCTCTCCCTGTGTCTCTATCTCTCTGCCTCTCTCCCCGTGTCTCTATCTCGCTCTCTCTCTCCCTGTGTCTCTATCTCTCTGCCTCTCTATCCCTGTGTCTCTATCTCTCTGCCTGTCTCTCCCTGTGTCTCCATCTCTCTGCCTCTCTCCCTGTGTCTCTATCTCTCTGCGCCTCTCTCCCTATGTCTCTATCTCTCTGCCTCTCTCCCTGTGTCTCTATCTCTCTGCCTCTCTCTCCCTGTGTCTCTATCTCTCTCTCTATATATACATCTCTCTCTCTCTCCCTGTGACTCTCTCTCACCCTCTGTCTCTATCTTGCTCTCTCTCTCCTTGTGTCTCTGTCTCTCTCTCTCTCCCTGTGTCTCTATCTCTCTCCTCCTGTGTCTCTATCTCTCTGCCTCTCTTCCTGTGTCTCTATCTCTCTGCCTCTCTTCCTGTGTCTCTATCTCTCTGCCTCTCTCTCCCTGTGTCTCTGTCTCTCTGCCTGTCTCTGCCCCTGTGTGTCTCTCTCTGCCTCTCTCTCCCTGTGTCTCTGTCTCTCTCTATCTCTCTGCCTCTCTCCCTGTGTCTCTTTTTCGCTCTCTCTCCCTGTGACTCTGCCCCCTCTCTCTCTCCTCCTGTGTCTCTATCTCGCTCTCTCTCCCTGTGTCTCTATCTCTCTGCCGCTCTCCCCCTGTGTCTCTATGTCTCTGCCTCTCTCTCCCTGTGTCTCTATCTCTCTGTCTGTCTCTCCCTGTGTCTCTGTCTCTCTATCTCTCTCTATATATATATCTCTCTCTCTCCCTGTGTGTGTCTCTCCCCCGTGTCTCTATCTCGCTCGCTCTCTCCCTGTGTCTCTGTCTCTCTCTCTCTCTCACACTGCCCCTGTGTCTCTATCTCGCTCTCACTCTCTCTATGTCTCTGTCTCTCTCTATCTCTCTGCCTTTCTCTTCCTGTGTCTCTCTCTCTCTCTCTCTCTCTCTCCCTGAGTCTCTATCTCTCTGCCTCTCTCTCCCTGAGTCTCTATCTCTCTCTCTCTCCCCCGCGTGTCTCGATCTCTCTGCCTCTCTCTGTGTCTCTATCTATCTGCCTCTCTCCCTGTGTCTCTATCTCTCTGCCTCTCTCCCTGTGTCTCTATCTCTCTGCCTCTCTCCCTGTGTCTCTATCTCTCTGCCTCTCTCCCTGTGTCTCTATCTCTCTGCCTCTCTCTCCCTGTGTCTCTATCTCTCTCTCCCTGTGTCTCTATCTCGCTCTCCCTGTGTCTCTATCTCACTCTCTCTCCCTGTGTCTCTGTCCCTCTCTCTCTCTCTCTCTCCCTGTGTCTCAATCTCGCTCTCTCTCTCTCTCCCTGAGTCTCTTTCTTTCTGCCTTTCTCTCCCTGTGTCTCTGTCTCTCTCACTCCCTGTGTCTCTATCTCTCTTCCTTTCTCTCCCTGTGTCTCTATCTCTCTGTCTGTCTCTCCCTGTGTCTCTATCTCTCTGCTGTGTCTCTATCTCGCTCGCTCTCCCTGTGTCTGTGTCTCTCTCTCTCTGCCCCTGTGTCTCTATCTAGCTCTCTCTCCCCCGTGTCTCTATCTCGCTCTCTCTCCCCCGTGTCTCTGTCTCTCTCTCTCCCCCGTGTCTCTGTCTCTCTCTCTCCCTGTGTCTCTATCTCGCTCTCTCTCCTTGTGTCTCTATCTCGCTCTCTCTCTTCCTTTGTCTCTATCTCTCTGTCTCTCTCTCCCTGTGTCTCTATCTGTCTGCCTCTCTCCCTGTGTCTCTATCTCTCTGCCTCTCTCTCCCTGTGTCTCTATCTCTCTGCCTGTCTCTCCCTGTGTCTCTATCACTCTGCCTGTCTCTCCCTGTGTCTCTGTCTCTCTCTCTCTGTCTCTATCTCTCTCTCTCTCTCCCTGTCTATCTCTCTCTCTCTGTCTCTATCTCTCTCACTCTCTGTCTCTGTCTCTCTCTGCCTCTCTCTCCCTGTGTCTCTGTCTCTCTCTCTCTCCCTGTGTCTCTATCTCTCTCTCTCTCTATGTATATATCTCTCTCTCTCTCTCTCTCTCTCCCTGTGTGTCTCTCTCTCCCTGTGTCTCTATCTCACTCGCTCTCTCCCTGTGTCTCGGTCTTTCTCTCTCTCTCTCTCTCCCCCGTGTCTCTATCTCGCTCTCTGTCCCCCGTGTCTCTATCTCTCTGCCTCTCTCCCTGTGTCTCTATCCCTCTGCCTCTCTCTCCCTGTGTCTCCATCTCGCTCTCTCTCTCCCTGTGTCTCTCTATGTCTCTCTATCTCTCTGCCTGTCTCTCCCTGTGTCTCCATCTCTCTGCCTCTCTCTCCCTGTGTCTCTATCTCTCTGCCTCTCTCTCCCTGTGTCTCTATATCTCTCCCTATATATCTCTCTCTCTCTCTCCCTGTGTGTCTCTCTCTCCCTGTGTCTCTATCTCGCTCGCTCTCTCCCTGTGTCTCTGTCTCTCTCTCTCCCTGTGTCTCTATCTCTCTGCCTCTCTCTCCCTGTGTCTCTGTCTCTCTGCCTGTCTCTGCCCCTGTGTCTCTATCTCGCTCTCTCTCTCCCTGTGGCTCTGTCTCTCTCTATCTCTCTGCCTCTCTCCCTGTGTCTCTATCTCTCTGCCTTTCTCTCCCTGAGTCTCTATCTCTCTGTCTGTCTCTCCCTGTGTCTCTATCTCTCTGTCTCTCTCCGTGTCTCTATCTCTCTGCCTGTCTCTCCCTGTGTCTCTATCTCTATGCCTGTCTCTCCCTGTGTCTCTATCTCTCTGCCTGTCTCTCCCTGTGTCTCTATCTCTCTGTCTGTCTCTCCCTGTGTCTCTATCTCTCTGTCTCTCTCTGCCGCTGTGTCTCTATCTCGCTCTCTCTCCCCCGTGTCTCTGTCTCTCTCTCTCCCTCTCCCTGTGTCTCTATCTCTCTGCCTGTCTCTCCCTGTGTCTCCATCTCTCTGCCTGTCTCTCCCTGTGTCTCCATCTCTCTGCCTCTCTCCCTGAGTCTCTATCTCTCTGTCTGTCTCTCCCTGTGTCTCTATCTCTCTGCCTTTCTCTCCCTGTGTCTCTATCTCTCTGCCTCTCTCTCCCTGTGTCTCTATCTCGCTCGCGCTCTCCCTGTGTCTCTGTCTCTCTCTCTCTCTGCCGCTGTGTCTCTATCTCGCTCTCTCTCCCCCGTGTCTCTGTCTCTCTCTCTCTCTCCGTGTCTCTATCTCACTCTCTCTCTCCCTGTGTCTCTATCTCTCTGCCTCTCTCCCCGTGTCTCTATCTCGCTCTCTCTCTCCCTGTGTCTCTATCTCTCTGCCTCTCTATCCCTGTGTCTCTATCTCTCTGCCTGTCTCTCCCTGTGTCTCCATCTCTCTGCCTCTCTCCCTGTGTCTCTATCTCTCTGCGCCTCTCTCCCTATGTCTCTATCTCTCTGCCTCTCTCCCTGTGTCTCTATCTCTCTGCCTCTCTCTCCCTGTGTCTCTATCTCTCTCTCTATATATACATCTCTCTCTCTCTCCCTGTGACTCTCTCTCACCCTCTGTCTCTATCTTGCTCTCTCTCTCCTTGTGTCTCTGTCTCTCTCTCTCTCCCTGTGTCTCTATCTCTCTCCTCCTGTGTCTCTATCTCTCTGCCTCTCTTCCTGTGTCTCTATCTCTCTGCCTCTCTTCCTGTGTCTCTATCTCTCTGCCTCTCTCTCCCTGTGTCTCTGTCTCTCTGCCTGTCTCTGCCCCTGTGTGTCTCTCTCTGCCTCTCTCTCCCTGTGTCTCTGTCTCTCTCTATCTCTCTGCCTCTCTCCCTGTGTCTCTTTTTCGCTCTCTCTCCCTGTGACTCTGCCCCCTCTCTCTCTCCTCCTGTGTCTCTATCTCGCTCTCTCTCCCTGTGTCTCTATCTCTCTGCCGCTCTCCCCCTGTGTCTCTATGTCTCTGCCTCTCTCTCCCTGTGTCTCTATCTCTCTGTCTGTCTCTCCCTGTGTCTCTGTCTCTCTATCTCTCTCTATATATATATCTCTCTCTCTCCCTGTGTGTGTCTCTCCCCCGTGTCTCTATCTCGCTCGCTCTCTCCCTGTGTCTCTGTCTCTCTCTCTCTCTCACACTGCCCCTGTGTCTCTATCTCGCTCTCACTCTCTCTATGTCTCTGTCTCTCTCTATCTCTCTGCCTTTCTCTTCCTGTGTCTCTCTCTCTCTCTCTCTCTCTCTCTCCCTGAGTCTCTATCTCTCTGCCTCTCTCTCCCTGAGTCTCTATCTCTCTCTCTCTCCCCCGCGTGTCTCGATCTCTCTGCCTCTCTCTGTGTCTCTATCTATCTGCCTCTCTCCCTGTGTCTCTATCTCTCTGCCTCTCTCCCTGTGTCTCTATCTCTCTGCCTCTCTCCCTGTGTCTCTATCTCTCTGCCTCTCTCCCTGTGTCTCTATCTCTCTGCCTCTCTCTCCCTGTGTCTCTATCTCTCTCTCCCTGTGTCTCTATCTCGCTCTCCCTGTGTCTCTATCTCGCTCTCTCTCCCTGTGTCTCTGTCCCTCTCTCTCTCTCTCTCTCCCTGTGTCTCAATCTCGCTCTCTCTCTCTCTCCCTGAGTCTCTTTCTTTCTGCCTTTCTCTCCCTGTGTCTCTGTCTCTCTCACTCCCTGTGTCTCTATCTCTCTTCCTTTCTCTCCCTGTGTCTCTATCTCTCTGTCTGTCTCTCCCTGTGTCTCTATCTCTCTGCTGTGTCTCTATCTCGCTCGCTCTCCCTGTGTCTGTGTCTCTCTCTCTCTGCCCCTGTGTCTCTATCTAGCTCTCTCTCCCCCGTGTCTCTATCTCGCTCTCTCTCCCCCGTGTCTCTGTCTCTCTCTCTCCCCCGTGTCTCTGTCTCTCTCTCTCCCTGTGTCTCTATCTCGCTCTCTCTCCTTGTGTCTCTATCTCGCTCTCTCTCTTCCTTTGTCTCTATCTCTCTGTCTCTCTCTCCCTGTGTCTCTATCTGTCTGCCTCTCTCCCTGTGTCTCTATCTCTCTGCCTCTCTCTCCCTGTGTCTCTATCTCTCTGCCTGTCTCTCCCTGTGTCTCTATCACTCTGCCTGTCTCTCCCTGTGTCTCTGTCTCTCTCTCTCTGTCTCTATCTCTCTCTCTCTCTCCCTGTCTATCTCTCTCTCTCTGTCTCTATCTCTCTCACTCTCTGTCTCTGTCTCTCTCTGCCTCTCTCTCCCTGTGTCTCTGTCTCTCTCTCTCTCCCTGTGTCTCTATCTCTCTCTCTCTCTATGTATATATCTCTCTCTCTCTCTCTCTCTCTCCCTGTGTGTCTCTCTCTCCCTGTGTCTCTATCTCACTCGCTCTCTCCCTGTGTCTCGGTCTTTCTCTCTCTCTCTCTCTCCCCCGTGTCTCTATCTCGCTCTCTGTCCCCCGTGTCTCTATCTCTCTGCCTCTCTCCCTGTGTCTCTATCCCTCTGCCTCTCTCTCCCTGTGTCTCCATCTCGCTCTCTCTCTCCCTGTGTCTCTCTATGTCTCTCTATCTCTCTGCCTGTCTCTCCCTGTGTCTCCATCTCTCTGCCTCTCTCTCCCTGTGTCTCTATCTCTCTGCCTCTCTCTCCCTGTGTCTCTATATCTCTCCCTATATATCTCTCTCTCTCTCTCCCTGTGTGTCTCTCTCTCCCTGTGTCTCTATCTCGCTCGCTCTCTCCCTGTGTCTCTGTCTCTCTCTCTCCCTGTGTCTCTATCTCTCTGCCTCTCTCTCCCTGTGTCTCTGTCTCTCTGCCTGTCTCTGCCCCTGTGTCTCTATCTCGCTCTCTCTCTCCCTGTGGCTCTGTCTCTCTCTATCTCTCTGCCTCTCTCCCTGTGTCTCTATCTCTCTGCCTTTCTCTCCCTGAGTCTCTATCTCTCTGTCTGTCTCTCCCTGTGTCTCTATCTCTCTGTCTCTCTCCGTGTCTCTATCTCTCTGCCTGTCTCTCCCTGTGTCTCTATCTCTATGCCTGTCTCTCCCTGTGTCTCTATCTCTCTGCCTGTCTCTCCCTGTGTCTCTATCTCTCTGTCTGTCTCTCCCTGTGTCTCTATCTCTCTGTCTCTCTCTGCCGCTGTGTCTCTATCTCGCTCTCTCTCCCCCGTGTCTCTGTCTCTCTCTCTCCCTCTCCCTGTGTCTCTATCTCTCTCCCTGTCTCTCCCTGTGTCTCCATCTCTCTGCCTGTCTCTCCCTGTGTCTCCATCTCTCTGCCTCTCTCCCTGAGTCTCTATCTCTCTGTCTGTCTCTCCCTGTGTCTCTATCTCTCTGCCTTTCTCTCCCTGTGTCTCTATCTCTCTGCCTCTCTCTCCCTGTGTCTCTATCTCGCTCGCGCTCTCCCTGTGTCTCTGTCTCTCTCTCTCTCTGCCGCTGTGTCTCTATCTCGCTCTCTCTCCCCCGTGTCTCTGTCTCTCTCTCTCTCTCCGTGTCTCTATCTCACTCTCTCTCTCCCTGTGTCTCTATCTCTCTGCCTCTCTCCCCGTGTCTCTATCTCGCTCTCTCTCTCCCTGTGTCTCTATCTCTCTGCCTCTCTCCCTGTGTCTCTATCTCTCTGCCTGTCTCTCCCTGTGTCTCCATCTCTCTGCCTCTCTCCCTGTGTCTCTATCTCTCTGCGCCTCTCTCCCTATGTCTCTATCTCTCTGCCTCTCTCCCTGTGTCTCTATCTCTCTGCCTCTCTCTCCCTGTGTCTCTATCTCTCTCTCTATATATACATCTCTCTCTCTCTCCCTGTGACTCTCTCTCACCCTCTGTCTCTATCTTGCTCTCTCTCTCCTTGTGTCTCTGTCTCTCTCTCTCTCCCTGTGTCTCTATCTCTCTCCTCCTGTGTCTCTATCTCTCTGCCTCTCTTCCTGTGTCTCTATCTCTCTGCCTCTCTTCCTGTGTCTCTATCTCTCTGCCTTTCTCTCCCTGTGTCTCTATCTCTCTGCCTCTCTCTTCCTGTGTCTCTGCCCCTGTGTCTCTCTCTCTGTCTCTCTCTCCCTGTGTCTCTGTCTCTCTATCTCTCTGCCTCTCTCCCTGTGTCTCTATCTCTCTGCCTTTCTCTCCCTGTGTCTGTCTCTCTCTCCCTGTGTCTCTCTCTCTCTGCCTGTGTCTCTGTCTCTCTCTCTCTGCCTGTGTCTCTATCTCGCTCTCTCCCCCGTGTCTCTGTCTCTCTCTCTCTCCCCCGTGTCTCTGTCTCTCTCTCTCTCCCTGTGTCTTTATCTCGCTCTCTCTCTCCCTGTGTCTCTAACTCTCTGCCTCTCTCTGTGTCTCTATCTCGCTCTCTCTCTCCCTGTGTCTCTATCTCTCTGCCCTTCTCCCTGTGTCTCTATCTCTCTGCCTCTCTCCCTGTGTCTCTATCTCGCTCTCTCTCCCTGTGTCTCTATCTCTCTGCCTCTCTCCCTGTGTCTCTATCTCTCTGCCTCTCTCCCTGTGTCTCTATCTCTCTGTCTCTCTCCCTGTGTCTCTATCTCTCTGCCTCTGTCTCCCTGTGTCTCTATCTCTCTCTCTATATATATATCTCTCTCTCCCTGTGACTCTCTCTCACCCTGTGTCTCTATCTCTCTCTCTCTCCCTGTGTCTCTGTCTCTCTCTCTCTCCCTGTGCCTCTATCTCTCTGTCTCTCTCCTCCTGTGTCTCTATCTCTCTGCCTCTCTTCCTGTGTCTCTATCTCTCTGTCTGTCTCTCCCTCCCTGTGTCTCTATCTCTCTCTCTCCCTGTGTCTCTATCTCTCTGCCTCTCTCTCCATCTCTCGGCCTCTCTCTCCCTGTGTCTCTATCTCTCTGCCTCTCTCTCCCTGTGTCTCTCTCTCTCTCTCTCTCTCTCTCTCCCTGTGTCTCTATCTCTCTGCCTGTCTCTCCCTGTGTCACTATCTCTCTCTCTATATATAGCTCTCTCTCTCTCCCTGTGTCTCTGTCTCTCTCTATATATATCTCTCTCTCTCCCTGTGTTGTCTCTATCTCACTGTCTCTCTCCCTGTGTGTCTCTGTCTCTCTCCCTGTGTCTCTATCTCTCTCACTCTCTCTGTGTCTGTCTGTCTCTCTCTCCCTGTGTCTGTATCTCTCTCACTCTCTCTCTCTCTGCCTCTCTCTCTCCCTGTGTGTCTCTCTCTCCCTGTGTCTCTATCTCGCTCGTTCTCTCCCTGTGTCTCTATCTCTCTGCCTCTCTCTCCCTGTGTCTCTATATCTCTCACTTTCTCTGTGTCTGTCTCTCTCTCTCTCCCTGTGTCTATTTCTCTCACTCTCCCTGTGTGTCTCTCTCTCCCTGTGTCTCTATCTCGCTCGCTCTCTCCCTGTGTCTGTGTCTCTCTCTCTCTCCCTCTCCCTGTATCTTTATCTCGCTCTCTCTCTCCCTGTGTCTGTCCATCTCTCTCCCTGTGTCTCTATCTCTCTCACTCTATCTCTCTGTCTGTCTCTCTCTCTCTCCCTGTGTCTGTCTATCTCTCTCTCTCTGTCTCTATCTCTCTCTCTCTCTCTCTCTCTCTCTCTCCATGTGTCTCTCTATCTCTCTGTCTCTCTCTCTCTCATGTTCCCATCTGCACCTTACCCTCTGCCCCACTGTCTGCTCTGTTCTGAGACTCAGTGATCCCCCCTCTCTCCCCACGTCCCACTGTCTGCTCTGTTCTGAGACTCAGTGATCCCCCCTCTCTCCCCACGTCCCACTGCCTGCTCTGTTCTGAGACTCAGTGATTTCCCCCCCCTCTCTCCCCGCGTCCCACTGTCTGCTCTGTTCTGAGACTCAGTGATCCCCCCTCTCTCCCCACGTCCCACTGCCTGCCCTGTTCTGAGACTCAGTGATCCCCCCTCTCTCTCCCCACGTCCCACTGCCTGCTCTGTTCTGAGACTCAGTGATTTCCCCCTCTCTCCCCACGCCCCACTGTCTGCTCTGTTCTGAGACTCAGTGATCCCCCCTCTCTCTCCCCACGCCCCACTGTCTGCCCTGTTCTGAGACTCAGTGATTTCCCCCCTCTCTCCCCACGTCCCACTGTCTGCTCTGTTCTGAGACTCAGTGATCCCCCCTCTCTCCCCACGTCCCACTGTCTGCCCTGTTCTGAGACTCAGTGATCCCCCCTCTCTCTCCCCACGTCCCACTGTCTGCTCTGTTCTGAGACTCAGTGATCCCCCCTCTCTCTCCCCACGCCCCACTGTCTGCCCTGTTCTGAGACTCAGTGATTTCCCCCCTCTCTCCCCACGTCCCACTGTCTGCTCTGTTCTGAGACTCAGTGATCCCCCTCTCTCCCCACGTCCCACTGCCTGCTCTGTTCTGAGACTCAGTGATCCCCCACCCTCTCTCTCTCCCCACGTCCCACTGCCTGCTCTGTTCTGAGACTCAGTGATTTCCCCCTCTCTCCCCACGCCCCACTGTCTGCTCTGTTCTGAGACTCAGTGATTTCCCCCCCTCTCTCCCCCCGCCCCACTGCCTGCCCTGTTCTGAGACTCAGTGATTTCCCCCCTCTCTCCCCACGTCCCACTGTCTGCTCTGTTCTGAGACTCAGTGATTTCCCCCTCTCTCTCCCCGCGTCCCACTGTCTGCTCTGTTCTGAGACTCAGTGATCCCCCTCTCTCTCCCCGCGTCCCACTGACTGCTCTGTTCTGAGACTCAGTGATCCCCCCTCTCTCCCCACGTACCACTGCCTGCTCTGTTCTGAGACTCAGTGATTTCCCCCCCTCTCTCCCCACGTTCCACTGTCTGCTCTGTTCTGAGACTCAGTGATTTCCCCCCCTCTCTCCCCACGTCCCACTGTCTGCTCTGTTCTGAGACTCAGTGATCCCCCCTCTCTCTCCCCACGTCCCACTGCCTGCCCTGTTCTGAGACTCAGTGATCCCCCCTCTCTCCCCACGTCCCACTGTCTGCTCTGTTCTGAGACTCAGTGATCCCCCCTCTCTCCCCATGTCCCACTGTCTGCCCTGTTCTGAGACTCAGTGATTCCCCCCTCTCTCTCCCCACGTCCCACTGTCTGCTCTGTTCTGAGACTCAGTGATCCCCCCTCTCTCCCCACGTCCCACTGTCTGCCCTGTTCTGAGACTCAGTGATCCCCCCTCTCTCTCCCCACGTCCCACTGCCTGCTCTGTTCTGAGACTCAGTGATCCCCCCTCTCTCTCTCCCCACGTCCCACTGCCTGCTCTGTTCTGAGACTCAGTGATTTCCCCCCCTCTCTCCCCACGCCCCACTGACTGCTCTGTTCTGAGACTCAGTGATTTCCCCCCTCTCTCCCCACGCCCCACTGTCTGCTCTGTTCTGAGACTCAGTGATTTCCCCCCTCTCTCTCCCCACGTCCCACTGTCTGCTCTGTTCTGAGACTCAGTGATTTCCCCCCTCTCTCCCCACGTCCCACTGTCTGCACTGTTCTGAGACTCAGTGATCCCCCCCTCTCTCCCCACGTCCCACTGTCTGCTCTGTTCTGAGACTCAGTGATCCCCCCTCTCTCCCCACGTCCCACTGTCTGCTCTGTTCTGAGACTCAGTGATTTCCCCCTCTCTCCCCACGCTCCACTGTCTGCTCTGTTCTGAGACTCAGTGATTTCCCCCCCTCTCTCCCCCCGCCCCACTGCCTGCCCTGTTCTGAGACTCAGTGATTTCCCCCCTCTCTCCCCACGTCCCACTGTCTGCTCTGTTCTGAGACTCAGTGATTTCCCCCTCTCTCTCCCCGCGTCCCACTGTCTGCTCTGTTCTGAGACTCAGTGATCCCCCTCTCTCTCCCCGCGTCCCACTGACTGCTCTGTTCTGAGACTCAGTGATCCCCCTCTCTCCCCACGTCCCACTTCCTGCTCTGTTCTGAGACTCAGTGATTTCCCCCTCTCTCCCCACGCCCCACTGCCTGCCCTGTTCTGAGACTCAGTGATTTCCCCCCTCTCTCCCCACGTCCCACTGTCTGCTCTGTTCTGAGACTCAGTGATTTCCCCCTCTCTCTCCCCGCGTCCCACTGTCTGCTCTGTTCTGAGACTCAGTGATCCCCCTCTCTCTCCCCGCGTCCCACTGACTGCTCTGTTCTGAGACTCAGTGATCCCCCCTCTCTCCCCACGTCCCACTGCCTGCTCTGTTCTGAGACTCAGTGATTTCCCCCCCTCTCTCCCCACGTCCCACTGTCTGCTCTGTTCTGAGACTCAGTGATTTCCCCCCCTCTCTCCCCACGTCCCACTGTCTGCTCTGTTCTGAGACTCAGTGATCCCCCCTCTCTCTCCCCACGTCCCACTGCCTGCCCTGTTCTGAGACTCAGTGATCCCCCCTCTCTCCCCACGTCCCACTGACTGCTCTGTTCTGAGACTCAGTGATCCCCCCTCTCTCCCCCCGCCCCACTGCCTGCCCTGTTCTGAGACTCAGTGATTTCCCCCCTCTCTCCCCACGTCCCACTGTCTGCTCTGTTCTGAGACTCAGTGATTTCCCCCTCTCTCTCCCCGCGTCCCACTGTCTGCTCTGTTCTGAGACTCAGTGATCCCCCTCTCTCTCCCCGCGTCCCACTGACTGCTCTGTTCTGAGACTCAGTGATCCCCCCTCTCTCCCCACGTACCACTGCCTGCTCTGTTCTGAGACTCAGTGATTTCCCCCCCTCTCTCCCCACGTTCCACTGTCTGCTCTGTTCTGAGACTCAGTGATTTCCCCCCCTCTCTCCCCACGTCCCACTGTCTGCTCTGTTCTGAGACTCAGTGATCCCCCCTCTCTCTCCCCACGTCCCACTGCCTGCCCTGTTCTGAGACTCAGTGATCCCCCCTCTCTCCCCACGTCCCACTGTCTGCTCTGTTCTGAGACTCAGTGATCCCCCCTCTCTCCCCACGTCCCACTGTCTGCCCTGTTCTGAGACTCAGCGATTCCCCCCTCTCTCTCCCCACGTCCCACTGTCTGCTCTGTTCTGAGACTCAGTGATCCCCCCTCTCTCCCCACGTCCCACTGTCTGCCCTGTTCTGAGACTCAGTGATCCCCCCTCTCTCTCCCCACGTCCCACTGCCTGCTCTGTTCTGAGACTCAGTGATCCCCCCTCTCTCTCTCCCCACGTCCCACTGCCTGCTCTGTTCTGAGACTCAGTGATTTCCCCCCCTCTCTCCCCACGCCCCACTGACTGCTCTGTTCTGAGACTCAGTGATTTCCCCCCTCTCTCCCCACGCCCCACTGTCTGCTCTGTTCTGAGACTCAGTGATTTCCCCCCTCTCTCTCCCCACGTCCCACTGTCTGCTCTGTTCTGAGACTCAGTGATTTCCCCCCTCTCTCCCCACGTCCCACTGTCTGCACTGTTCTGAGACTCAGTGATCCCCCCCTCTCTCCCCACGTCCCACTGTCTGCTCTGTTCTGAGACTCAGTGATCCCCCCTCTCTCCCCACGTCCCACTGTCTGCTCTGTTCTGAGACTCAGTGATTTCCCCCTCTCTCCCCACGCTCCACTGTCTGCTCTGTTCTGAGACTCAGTGATTTCCCCCCCTCTCTCCCCCCGCCCCACTGCCTGCCCTGTTCTGAGACTCAGTGATTTCCCCCCTCTCTCCCCACGTCCCACTGTCTGCTCTGTTCTGAGACTCAGTGATTTCCCCCTCTCTCTCCCCGCGTCCCACTGTCTGCTCTGTTCTGAGACTCAGTGATCCCCCTCTCTCTCCCCGCGTCCCACTGACTGCTCTGTTCTGAGACTCAGTGATCCCCCTCTCTCCCCACGTCCCACTTCCTGCTCTGTTCTGAGACTCAGTGATTTCCCCCTCTCTCCCCACGCCCCACTGCCTGCCCTGTTCTGAGACTCAGTGATTTCCCCCCTCTCTCCCCACGTCCCACTGTCTGCTCTGTTCTGAGACTCAGTGATTTCCCCCTCTCTCTCCCCGCGTCCCACTGTCTGCTCTGTTCTGAGACTCAGTGATCCCCCTCTCTCTCCCCGCGTCCCACTGACTGCTCTGTTCTGAGACTCAGTGATCCCCCCTCTCTCCCCACGTCCCACTGCCTGCTCTGTTCTGAGACTCAGTGATTTCCCCCCCTCTCTCCCCACGTCCCACTGTCTGCTCTGTTCTGAGACTCAGTGATTTCCCCCCCTCTCTCCCCACGTCCCACTGTCTGCTCTGTTCTGAGACTCAGTGATCCCCCCTCTCTCTCCCCACGTCCCACTGCCTGCCCTGTTCTGAGACTCAGTGATCCCCCCTCTCTCCCCACGTCCCACTGACTGCTCTGTTCTGAGACTCAGTGATCCCCCCTCTCTCCCCACGTCCCACTGCCTGCTCTGTTCTGAGACTCAGTGATTTCCCCCCCTCTCTCCCCACGTCCCACTGTCTGCTCTGTTCTGAGACTCAGTGATTTCCCCCCCTCTCTCCCCACGTCCCACTGTCTGCTCTGTTCTGAGACTCAGTGATCCCCCCTCTCTCTCCCCACGTCCCACTGCCTGCCCTGTTCTGAGACTCAGTGATCCCCCCTCTCTCCCCACGTCCCACTGTCTGCTCTGTTCTGAGACTCAGTGATCCCCCCTCTCTCCCCACGTCCCACTGTCTGCCCTGTTCTGAGACTCAGTGATTCCCCCCTCTCTCTCCCCACGTCCCACTGTCTGCTCTGTTCTGAGACTCAGTGATCCCCCCTCTCTCTCCCCACGTCCCACTGCCTGCTCTGTTCTGAGACTCAGTGATTTCCCCCCCTCTCTCCCCACGCCCCACTGACTGCTCTGTTCTGAGACTCAGTGATCCCCCCCTCTCTCCCCGTGCCCCACTGTCTGCTCTGTTCTGAGACTCAGTGATTTCCCCCCTCTCTCTCCCCACGTCCCACTGTCTGCTCTGTTCTGAGACTCAGTGATTTCCCCCCTCTCTCCCCACGTCCCACTGTCTGCACTGTTCTGAGACTCAGTGATTCCCCCTCTCTCCCCACACCCCACTGTCTGCTCTGTTCTGAGACTCAGTGATCCCCCTCTCTCTCCCCACGCCCCACTGTCTGCTCTGTTCTGAGACTCAGTGATTCCCCCTCTCTCTCCCCACACCCCACTGACTGCTCTGTTCTGAGACTCAGTGATTTCCCCCCCCTCTCTCCCCGCGTCCCACTGCCTGCTCTGTTCTGAGACTCAGTGATCCCCCTCTCTCCCCACGTCCCACTGTCTGCTCTGTTCTGAGACTCAGTGATCCCACCTCTCTCCCCACGTCCCACTGCCTGCTCTGTTCTGAGACTCAGTGATCCCCCCCCCTCTCCCCACGTCCCACTGTCTGCTCTGTTCTGAGACTCAGTGATTTCCCCTCTCTCCCCACGTCCCACTGCCTGCTCTGTTCTGAGACTCAGTGATCCCCCCCCTCTCTCCCCACGTCCCACTGTCTGCTCTGTTCTGAGACTCAGTGATCCCCCCCTCTCTCTCCCCACGTCCCACTGTCTGCTCTGTTCTGAGACTCAGTGATCCCCCCTCTCTCCCCACGTCCCACTGCCTGCTCTGTTCTGAGACTCAGTGATCCCCCCCTCTCTCCCCACGTCCCACTGTCTGCTCTGTTCTGAGACTCAGTGATTTCCCCCCCCTCTCTCCCCACGCCCCACTGCCTGCCCTGTTCTGAGACTCAGTGATCCCCCCTCTCTCCCCACGCCCCACTGTCTGCTCTGTTCTGAGACTCAGTGATCCCCCCCTCTCTCCCCGCATCCCACTGCCTGCTCTGTTCTGAGACTCAGTGATCCCCCCTCTCTCTCCCCACGTCCCACTGTCTGCTCTGTTCTGAGACTCAGTGATTTCCCCCCTCTCTCCCCACGCCCCACTGTCTGCTCTGTTCTGAGACTCAGTGATTTCCCCCCTCTCTCTCCCCACGTCCCACTGCCTGCCCTGTTCTGAGACTCAGTGATATCCCCCCTCTCTCCCCACGTCCCACTGTCTGCTCTGTTCTGAGACTCAGTGATCCCCTCTCTCTCCCCGCGTCCCACTGCCTGCTCTGTTCTGAGACTCAGTGATCCCCCCCCTCTCTCCCCACATCCCACTGCCTGCTCTGTTCTGAGACTCAGTGATCCCCCCCTCTCTCTCCCCACGCCCCACTGCCTGCTCTGTTCTGAGACTCGGTGATCCCCCCTCTCTCTCTCCCCGCGCCCCACTGCCTGCCCTGTTCTGAGACTCAGTGATTTCCCCCCTCTCTCCCCGCGCCCCACTGTCTGCTCTGTTCTGACACTCAGTGATTTCCCCCATCTCTCTCCCCACGTCCCACTGTCTGCTCTGTTTCAGATGTTGTTGGATCAGGTCGAGCGCACCCTGAAATCTCAGCTCCAGGACATCGTCACCAGGTGAGGCCCGAGTACACACGCTCCCACCCTGGGAGACGGGGGGACGGTGTAGAGGGAGCTTTACTCTGTATCTAACCCCCTGTCCCTGGGAGTGGGGGGTACGGTGTAGAGGGAGCTTTACTCTGTATCTAACCCACTGTCCCTGGGAGTGGGGGGGACGGTGTAGAGGGGCTTTACTCTGTATCTAACCCCCCTGTCCCTGGGAGTGGGGGGACGGTGTAGAGGGAGCTTTACTCTGTATCTAACCCCCCTGTCCCTGGGAGTGGTGGACGGTGTAGAGGGAGCTTTACTCTGTATCTAACCCCCCCTGTCCCTGGGAGTGGGGGAGAGGGTGTAGAGGAAGCTTTACTCTGTATCTAACCCCCTGTCCCTGGGAGTGGGGGGACGGTGTAGAGGGAGCTTTACTCTGTATCTAACCCCCCTGTCCCTGGGAGTGGGGGGGACGGTTTAGAGGGAGCTTTACTCTGTATCTAACCCCCTGTCCCTGGGAGTGGGGGACGGTGTAGAGGAAGCTTTACTCTGTATCTAACCCCCCTGTCCCTGGGAGTGGGGGACGGTGTAGAGGGAGCTTTACTCTGTATCTAACCCCCCTGTCCCTGGGAGTGGTGGACGGTGTAGAGGGAGCTTTACTCTGTATCTAACCCCCCTGTCCCTGGGAGTGGGGGGGACGGTGTAGAGGGAGCTTTACTCTGTATCTAACCCCCCTGTCACTGGGAGTGGGGGACGGTGTAGAGGGAGCTTTACCCTGTATCTAACCCCCTGTCACTGGGAGTGGGGGGGATGATGTAGAGAGAGCTTTACTCTGTATACAACCCCCTGTCCCTGGGAGTGGGGGTGATGGTGTAGAGGCAGCTTTACTCTGTATCTAACCCCCTGTCCCTGGGGGTGGGGGGGATGGTGTAGAGGCAGCTTTACTCTGTATCTAACCCCCCTGTCCCTGGGAGTGGGGGGATGGTGTAGAGGCAGCTTTACTCTGTATCTAATCCCCTGTCCCTGGGAGTGGGGGTACGGTGTAGAGGGAGCCTTACTCTGTATCTAACCCCCTGTCCCTGGGAGTGGGGGGGACGGTGTAGAGGGAGCTTTACTCTATCTAACTCCCTGTCCCTGGGAGTGGGGGGACGGTGTAGAGGAAGCTTTACTCTGTATCTAACCCCCTGTCCCTGGGAGTGGGGGGACGGTGTCGAGGGAGCTTTACTCTATCTAACTCCCTGTCCCTGGGAGTGGGGGGACGGTGTAGAGGGAGCTTTACTCTGTATCTAACCCCCTGTCCCTGGGAGTGGGGGGACGGTGTCGAGGGAGCTTTACTCTATCTAACTCCCTGTCCCTGGGAGTGGGGGGACGGTGTAGAGGGAGCTTTACTCTGTATCTAACCCCCCTGTCCCTGGGAGTGGGGGGGATGATGTAGAGAGAGCTTTACTCTGTATCTAACCCCCTGTCCCTGGGAGTGGGGGAAATGGTGTAGAGGGAGCTTTACTCTGTATCTAACCCCCCTGTCCCTGGGAGTGGGGGGACGGTGTAGAGGGAGCTTTACTCTGTATCTAACCCCCCTGTCCCTGGGAATGGGGGGACGGTGTAGAGGGAGCTTTACTCTGTATCTAACCCCCCTGTCCCTGGGAGTGGGGGGGACGGTGTAGAGGGAGCTTTACTCTGTATCTAACCCCCCTGTCCCTGGGAGTGGGGGGGACGGTGTAGAGGGAGCTTTACTCTGTATCTAACCCCCTGTCCCTGGGAGTGGGGGGGACGGTGTAGAGGGAGCTTTACTCTGTATCTAACCCCCCTGTCCCTGGGAGTGGGGGGGACGGTGTAGAGGGAGCTTTACTCTGTATCTAACCCCCCTGTCCCTGGGAGTGGGTGGGATGGTGTAGAGGGAGCTTTACTCTGTATCTAACCCCCTGTCCCTGGGAGTAGGGGGACGGTCTAGAGGGAGCTTTACTCTGTATCTAACTCCCTGTCCCTGGGAGTAGGGGGACGGTGTAGAGGGAGCTTTACTCTGTATCTAACCCCCTGTCCGTGGGAGTGGGGGGACGGTGTAGAGAGAGCTTTACTCTGTGTCTAACCCCCTGTCCCTGGGAGTGGGGGGGGGATGATGTAGAGAGAGCTTTACTCTGTATCTAACCCCCTGTCCCTGGGGGTGGGGGAACGGTGTAGAGGGAGCGTTACTGTGTATCTAACCCCCTGTCCCTGGGAGTGGGGGGACGGTGTAGAGGAAGCTTTTCTCTGTATCTAACCCCCTGTCCCTGGGAGTGGGGGGACGGTGTAGAGGAAGCTTTACTCTGTATCTAACCCCCTGTCCCTGGGAGTGGGGTGACGGTGTAGAGGAAGCTTTACTCTTTATCTGACACCCCTGTCCCTGGCAGTTGGGGAGACAGTGTAGAGAGAGCTTTACTCTGTATCTAACCCCCTGTCCCTGGGAGTGGGGTGACGATGTAGAGGGAGCTTTTCTCTGTATCTAACCCCCAGTCCCTGGGGGACGATGTAGAGGGAGCTTTACTCTGTATCTAACCCCCTGTCCTTGGGAGCGGGGGACGGTGTAGAGGGAGCTTTGCTCTGTATCTGACACCCCTGTCCCTGTGAGTGGGGAGACGGTGTAGAGGAAGCTTTACTCTGTATCTAACCCCCTGTCCCTGGGAGTGGGGGCGACGGTGTAGAGGGAGCTTTACCCGGTATCTGACACCCCTGTCCCTGTGAGTGGGGAGACGGTGTAGAGGAAGCTTTACTCTGTATCTAACCCCCTGTCCCTGGGAGTGGGGGCGACGGTGTAGAGGGAGCTTTACCCTGTATCTAACCCCCCTGTCCCTGGGAGTGGGGGACGGTGTAGAGGGAGCTTTACCCTGTATCTAACCCCCTGTCCCTGGGAGTGGGGGCGACGGTGTAGAGGGAGCTTTACCCTGTATCTAACCCCCTGTCCCTGGGAGTGGGGGGCGACGGTGTAGAGGGAGCTTTACCCTGTATCTAACCCCCCTGTCCCTGGGAGTGGGGGACGGTGTAGAGGAAGCTTTACTCTGTATCTAACCCCCTGTCCCTGGGAGTGGGGGGGACGGTGTAGAGAGAGCTTTACTCTGTATCTAACCCCCTGGTCCTGGGAGTGTGTGGACGGTGTAGAGGGAGCTTTACTCTGTATCTAACCCCCCTGTCCCTGGGAGTGGGGGGCGACGGTGTAGAGGGAGCTTTACTCTGTATCTAACCCCCTGGTCCTGGGAGTGTGTGGACGGTGTAGAGGGAGCTTTACTCTGTATCTAACCCCCCTATCCCTGGGAGTGGGGGCGACGGTGTAGAGGGAGCTTTACTCTGTATCTAACCCCCTGGTCCTGGGAGTGTGTGGACGGTGTAGAGGGAGCTTTACTCTGTATCTAACCCCCCTGTCCCTGGGAGTGGGGGGCGACGGTGTAGAGGGAGCTTCACTCAGTATCTAATCCCCTGTCCCTGGGAGTGGGGGACGGTGTAGAGGGAGCTTTACTCTGTATCTAACCCCCTGTCCCCGGGAGTGGGGGGGACGGTGTAGAGGGAGCTTTACTCTGTATCTAACCCCCTGTCCCTGGGAGTGGGGGGACGGTGTAGAGGGAGCTTTACTCTGTATCTAACCCCCTGTCCCTGGGAGTGGGGGACGGTGTAGAGGGAGCTTTACTCTGTATCTAACCCCCCTGTCCCTGGGACTGGGGGGACGGTGTAGATGGAGCTTTACTCTGTATCTGACCCCCTGTCCCTGGGAGTGGGGGGACGGTGTAGAGGGAGCTTTACTTTGTATCTAACCCCCTGACCCTGGGAGTGGGGGGACGGTGTAGAGGGAGCTTTACTCTGTATCTAACCCCCCTGTCCCTGGGAGTGGGGGGGACGGTGTAGAGGAAGCTTTACTCTGTATCTAACCCCCTGTCCCTGGGAGTGGGGGGGACGGTGTAGAGGGAGCTTTACTCTGTATCTAACCCCCTGTCCCTGGGAGTGGGGGGACGGTGTAGAGGGAGCGTTACTGTGTATCTAACCCCCTGTCCCTGGGAGTGGGGGGACGGTGTAGAGGGAGCCTTACTCTGTATCTAGCCCCCTGTCCCTGGGAGTGGGGAGGACGGTGTAGAGGGAGCTTTACCCTGTATCTAACCCCCTGTCCCTGGGAGTGGGGGGGACGGAGTAGAGGGAGCTTTACTCTGTATCTAACCCCCTGTCCCTGGGAGTGGGGGGGACGGTGTAGAGGGAGCTTTACTCTGTATCTAACCCCCTGTCCCTGGGAGTGGGGGGGGACGGTGTAGAGGGAGCGTTACTCTGTATCTAACCCCCTGTCCCTGGGAGTGGGGGGGACGGTGTAGAGGGAGCTTTACTCTGTATCTAACCCCCCTGTCCCTGGGAGTGGGGGGGGACGGTGTAGGGGGATCTTTACTCTGTATCTAACCCCCTGTCCCTGGGAGTGGGGGGGACGGTGTAGAGGGAGCTTTACCCTGTATCTAACCCCCCCTGTCCCCGGGAGTGTTTGATTTGGGTGGGGTGACGGGAGGTCACTCCGGGTTCAGGCGATGACGATGTGTGATTCCCGCCACAGGGATATCTCCCGACTCCGGGACCTGAGGAAGGAATTTGAGAGAATCCGCGAGGACCTGGAAGGGGCCGCGCTCAGAAACGGCCAGGTCTCCCGGCACCGAGCGGAGGACTCTCAGGAATGCAGCCACCTCCTGCTGGCAACGCACAAGTGCTATCGGCACCTCGCTCTGGACTACATTCTCCAGGTCCCTCCGAGGGTGACAGTGAGGGGTGTGGGGTGTATCAGTGTGTTACAGTGAGGGGTGTGGGGTATATCAGTGTGTGACAGTGAGGGGTGTGGCATATATCAGTGTGTTACAGTGAGGGGTGTGGGGTATATCAGTGTGTGACAGTGAGGGGTGTGGGATATATCAGTGTGTTACAGTGAGGGGTGTGGGGTATATCAGTGTGTTACAGTGAGGGGTGTGGGATATATCAGTGTGTTACAGTGAGGTGTGTGGGGTATATCAGTGTGTTACAGTGAGGGGTGTGGGATATATCAGTGTGTTACAGTGAGGTGTGTGGGGTATATCAGTGTGTGACAGTGAGGGGTGTGGGGTATATCAGTGTGTGACAGTGAGGGGTGTGGGATATATCAGTGTGTTACAGTGAGGGGTGTGTGCTATATCAGTGTGTTACAGTGAGGGGTGTGGGGATATATCAGTTTGTTACAGTGAGGGGTGTGGGATATATCAGTGTGTTACAGTGAGGGG
The DNA here is from genome assembly GCF_037043375.1 of Chiloscyllium plagiosum. Lineage (NCBI taxonomy): Eukaryota > Metazoa > Chordata > Chondrichthyes > Orectolobiformes > Hemiscylliidae > Chiloscyllium > Chiloscyllium plagiosum. Next base: position 120,980 of record NW_028270356.1, on the reverse strand, counting down.
TGTGTGGTATATCAGTGTGTTACAGTGAGGGTTGTGGGATATATCAGTGTGTTACAGTGAGGGGTGTGGGATATATCAGTGTGTTACAGTGAGGGGTGTGGGGTATATCAGTGTGTGACAGTGAGGGGTGTGGGATATATCTGTGTTACAGTGAGGGGTGTGGGATATATCAGTGTGTTACAGTGAGGGGTGTGGGGTATATCAGGGTGTTACAGTGAGGTGTGTGGGGTATATCAGTGTGTGACAGTGAGGGGTGTGGGATATATCAGTGTGTTACAGTGAGGGGTGTGGGGTATATCAGTTTGTTACAGTGAGGGGTGTGGGATATATCAGTGTGTTACAGTGAGGGGTGTGGGGTATATCAGTGTGTTACAGTGAGGGGTGTGGGGTATATCAATGTGTTACAGTGAGGGGTGTGGGATATATCAGTGTGTTACAGTGAGGGGTGTGGGGTGTATCACTGTGTGACAGTGAGGGGTGTGGGATATATCAGTGTGTGACAGTGAGGGGTGTGGGGTATATCAGTGTGTTACAGTGAGGGGTGTGGGGTATATCAGTGTGTTACAGTGAGAGGTGTGGGGTGTATCACTGTGTGACAGTGAGGGGTGTGGGATATATCAGTGTGTTGACAGTGAGGGGTGTGGGATATATCACTGTGTGACAGTGAGGGGTGTGGGATATATCAGTGTGTTACAGTGAGGGGTGTGGGATATATCAGTGTGTTACAGTGAGGGGTGTGGGGTATATCGGTGCGTTACAGTGAGAGGTGTGGGATATATCAGTGTGTTACAGTGAGGGGTGTGGGGTATATCAGTGTGTGACAGTGAGGGGTGTGGGTTATATCAGTATGTTACAGTGAGGGGTGTGGGGTGTATCAGTGTGTTACAGTGAGGGGTGTGGGGTATATCAGTGTGTGACAGTGAGGGGTGTGGGTTATATCAGTGTGTTACCGTGAGGGGTGTGGGGTATATCAGTGTGTTACAGTGAGGGGTGTGGGGTATATCAGTGTGTTACAGTGAGGGGTGTGGGATATATCAGTGTGTTATAGTGAGGGGTGTGGGGTGTATCAGTGTGTGACCGTGAGGGGTGTGTGGTATATCAGTGTGTTACAGTGAGGGTTGTGGGATATATCAGTGTGTTACAGTGAGGGGTGTGGGATATATCAGTGTGTTACAGTGAGGGATGTGGGTTATATCAGTGTGTCACAGTGAGGGGTGTGGGGTATATCAGTGTGTTACAGTGAGGGGTGTGGGATATATCAGTGTGTTACAGTGAGGGGTGTGGGGTATGTCAGTGTGTTACAGTGAGGGGTGTGGGATATATCAGTGTGTTACAGGGAGGGGTGTGGGGTGTATCAGTGTGTTACAGTGAGGGGTGTGGGATATATCAGTGTGTTACAGTGAGGGGTGTGGGGTATATCAGTGTGTTACAGTGAGGGGTGTGGGATATATCAGTGTGTGACCGTGAGGGGTGTGTGGTATATCAGTGTGTTACAGTGAGGGGTGTGGGATATATCAGTGTGTTACAGTGAGGGGTGTGGGATATATCAGTGTGTTACAGTGAGGGGTGTGGGGTATATCAGTGTGTTACAGTGAGGGGTGTGGGGTATATCAGTGTGTTACAGTGAGGGGTGTGGGATATATCAGTGTGTTACAGTGAGGGGTGTGGGGTATATCAGTGTGTGACAGTGAGGGGTGTGGGGTATATCAGTGTGTTACAGTGAGGGGTGTGCGGTATATCAGTGTGTTACAGTGAGGGGTGTGGGATATATCAGTGTGTTACAGTGAGGGGTGTGGGGTATATCAGTGTGTTACAGTGAGGGGTGTGGGGATATATCAGTGTGTTGCAGTGAGGGGTGTGGGGTATATCAGTGTGTTACAGTGAGGGGTGTGGGGATATATCAGTGTGTTGCAGTGAGGGGTGTGGGGTATATCAGTGTGTTACAGTGAGGGGTGTGGGGTATATCAGTGTGTTACAGTGAGGGGTGTGGGGTATGTCAGTGTGTTACAGTGAGGGGTGTGGGGATATATCAGTGTGTTACAGTGAGGGGTGTGGGGTATATCGGTGTGTTACAGTGAGGGGTGTGGGGTATATCAGTGTGTTACAGTGAGGGGTGTGGGGTATATCAGTGTGTTATAGTGAGGGGTGTGGGGTATATCAGTGTGTTACAGTGAGGGGTGTGTGGATATATCAGTGTGTTACAGTGAGGGGTGTGGGTTATATCGGTGTGTTACAGTGAGGGGTGTGGGGTATATCAGTGTGTTACAGTGAGGGGTGTGGGGTATATCGGTGTGTTACAGTGAGGGGTGTCGGGGATATCGGTGTGTTACATTGAGGGGTGTGGGGTATATCAGTGTGTTCCAGTGAGGGGTGTGGGGTATATCAGTGTGTTACAGTGAGGGGTGTGGGATATATCAGTGTGTTACAGTGAGGGGTGTGGGGTATATCAGTGTGTTACAGGGAGGGGTGTGGGGTATATCAGTGTGTGACAGTGATGGGTGTGGGATATATCAGTGTGTTACAGTGAGGGGTGTGATATATGTCAGTGTGTTACAGTGAGGGGTGTGGGATATATCAGTGTGTGACAGTGAGGGGTGTGGGGTATATCAGTGTGTCACAGTGAGGGGTGTGGGGTATATCAGTGTGTTACAGTGAGGGGTTTGGGATATATCAGTGTGTTACAGTGAGGGGCGTGGGATATATCAGTGTGTTACAGTGAGGGGTGTGGGGTAAATCAGTGTGTTACAGGGAGGGGTGTGGGATATATCAGTGTGTTACAGTGAGGGGTATGGGATATATCAGTGTGTTACAGTGAGGGGTGTGGGGTAGATGAGTGTGTTACAGTGAGGGGTGTGGGGTACATCAGTGTGTTACAGTAAGGGGTGTGGGGTATATCAGTGTGTTACAGTGTGGGGTGTGGGGTATATCAGTGTGTGACAGTGAGGGGTGTGGGATATATCAGTGTGTGACAGTGAGGGGTGTGGGATATATCAGTGTGTGACAGTGAGGGGTGTGGGATATATCAGTGTGTTACAGTGAGGTGTGTGGGATATATCAGTGTGTTACAGTGAGGGGTGTGGGGTATATCAGTGTGTTACAGTGAGGGGTGTGGGATATATCAGTGTGTTACAGTGTGGGGTGTGGGATATATCAGTGTGTTACAGTGAGGGGTGTGGGATATATCAGTGTGTTACAGTGAGGGGTGTGGGATATATCAGTGTGTTGCAGTGAGGGGTGTGGGGTATATCAGTGTGTTACAGTGAGGGGTGTGGGATATATTAGTGTGTTACAGTGAGGGGTGTGGGATATATCAGTGTGTTACAGTGAGGGGTGTGGGATATATCAGTGTGTTACAGTGAGGGGTGTGGGATATATCAGTGTGTTACAGTGAGGGGTGTGGGGTATATCAGTGTGTTACAGTGAGGGGTGTGGGATATATCAGTGTGTTACAATGAGGGGTGTGGGATATGTCAGTGTGTTACAGTGAGGGGTGTGGGATATATCAGTGTGTTACAGTGAGGGGTGTGGGGTGTTTCAGTGTGTTACAGTGAGGGGTGTGGGGTATGTCAGTGTGTTACAGTGAGGAGTGTGGGATATATCAGTGTGTTACAGTGAGGGGTGTGGGATATATCAGTGTGTTACAGTGAGGGGTGTGGGGTATATCAGTGTGTTACAGTGAGGGGTGTGGGATCTATCAGTGTGTTACAGTGAGGGGTGTGGGGTATATCAGTGTGTTACAGTGAGGGGTGTGGGGTATATCAGTGTGTTACAGTGTGGGGTGTGGGGTATATCAGTGTGTTACAGTGAGGGGTGTGGGGTATATCAGTGTGTTACAGTGAGGGGTGTGGGGTATATCAGTGTGTTACAGTGAGGGGTGTGGGATATATCAGTGTGTTACAGTGAGGGGTGTGGGATATATCAGTGTGTTACAGTGAGGTGTGTGGGATATATCAGTGTGTTACAGTGAGGGGTGTGGGATATATCAGTGTGTTACAGTGAGGGGTGTGGGATATATCAGTGTGTGACAGTGAGGGGTGTGGGGTATATCAGTGTGTGACAGTGAGGGGTGTGGGATATATCAGTGTGTTACAGTGAGGGGTGTGGGATATATCAGTGTGTTACAGTGAGGTGTGTGGGATATATCAGTGTGTTACAGTGAGGGGTGTGGGATATATCAGTGTGTTACAGTGAGGGGTGTGGGGTATGTCAGTGTGTGACAGTGAGGGGTGTGGGATATATCAGTGTGTTACAGTGAGGGGTGTGGGGTATATCAGTGTGTTACAGTGAGGGGTGTGGGGATATATCAGTGTGTTACAGTGAGGGGTGTGGGATATATCAGTGTGTTACAGTGAGGGGTGTGGGGTATATCAGTGTGTGACAGTGAGGGGTGTGGGATATATCAGTGTGTTACAGTGAGGGGTGTGGGGTATATCAGTGTGTTACAGTGAGGGGTGTGGGGATATATCAGTGTGTTACAGTGAGGGGTGTGGGATATATCAGTGTGTTACAGTGAGGGATGTGGGATATATCAGTGTGTTACAGTGAGGGGTGTGGGGTGTATCAGTGTGTTACAGTGAGGGGTGTGGGATATATCAGTGTGTTACAGTGAGGAGTGTGGGATATATCAGTGTGTTACAGTGAGGGGTGTGGGGTATATCAGTGTGTTACAGTGAGGGGTTTGGGGTGTATCAGTGTGTTACAATGAGGGGTGTGGGGTATATCAGTGTGTTACAGTGAGGGGTGTGGGGTATATCAGTGTGTTACAGTGAGGGGTGTGGGGTAAATCAGAGTGTTACAGTGAGGGGTGTGGGGTATATCACTGTGTGTGACAGTGAGGGGTGTGGGGTATATCAGTGTGTTACAGTGTGGGGTGTGGGGATATATCAGTGTGTTCCAGTGAGGGGTGTGGGATATATCAGTGTGTTACAGTGAGGGGTGTGGGATATATCAGTGTGTTACAGTGAGGGGTGTGGGGTATATCAGTGTGTTACAGTGAGGGGTGTGGGGTATATCAGTGTGTTACAGTGAGGGGTGTGGGGTATATCAGTGTGTTACAGTGAGGAGTGTGGGGTATATCAGTGTGTTACAATGAGGGGTGTGGGATATATCAGTGTGTTACAGTGAGGGGTGTGGGATATATCAGTGTGTTACAGTGAGGGGTGTGGGATACATCAGTGTGTTACAGTGAGGGGTGTGGGGTATATCAGTGTGTGACAGTGAGGGGTGTGGGATATATCAGTGTGTTACAGTGAGGGGTGTGGGGTATATCAGTGTGTTACAGTGAGGGGTGTGGGATATATCAGTGTGTTACAGTGAGGTGTGTGGGGTATATCAGTGTGTTACAGTGAGGGGTGTGGGATATATCAGTGTGTTACAGTGAGGTGTGTGGGGTATATCAGTGTGTGACAGTGAGGGGTGTGGGGTATATCAGTGTGTGACAGTGAGGGGTGTGGGATATATCAGTGTGTTACAGTGAGGGGTGTGTGGTATATCAGTGTGTTACAGTGAGGGGTGTGGGATATATCAGTGTGTTACAGTGAGGGGTGTGGGGTATATCAGTGTGTTACAATGAGGGGTGTGGGGTATATTAGTGTGTTACAGTGAGGGGTGTGGGATATATCAGTGTGTTACAGTGAGGGGTGTGGGGTATATCGGTGTGTTACAGTGAGGGGTGTGGGGTATATCAGTGTGTTACAGTGAGGTGTGTGGGGTATATCAGTGTGTGACAGTGAAGGGTGTGGGATATATCAGTGTGTTACAGTGTGGGGTGTGGGATATATCAGTGTGTTACAGTGTGGGGTGTGGGGATATATCAGGGTGTTACAGTGAGGGGTGTGGGGATATATCAGTGTGTTACAGTGAGGGGTGTGGGGTATATCAGTGTGTTACAGTGAGGGGTGTGGGGTATATCAGTGTGTTACAGTGAGGGGTGTGGGATATATCAGTGTGTTACAGTGAGGGGTGTGGGGGATATCAGTGTGTTACAGTGAGGGGTGTGGGGTATATCAGTGTGTGACAGTGAAGGGTGTGGGATATATCAGTGTGTTACAGTGAGGGGTGTGGGGTATATCAGTGTGTTACAGTGAGGGGTGTGGGGTATATCAGTGTGTTACAGTGAGGGGTGTGGGGTATATCAGTGTGTTACAATGAGGGGTGTGGGTTATATCGGTGTGTTACAGTGAGGGGTGTGGGGTATATCAGTGTGTGACAGTGAAGGGTGTGGGGTATATCAGTGTGTTACAGTGAGGGGTGTGGGGTATATCAGTGTGTTACAGTGAGGGGTGTGGGATATATCAGTGTGTTACAGTGAGGGGTGTATCAGTGTGTTACAATGAGGGGTGTGGGGTTTATCAGTGTGTTACAGTGAGGGATGTGGGGTATATCAGTGTGTTACAGTGAGGGGTGTGGGGTATATCAGAGTGTTACAGTGAGGGGTGTGGGGTGTATCACTGTGTGACAGTGAGGCGTGTGGGGTATATCAGTGTGTTACAGTGAGGGGTGTGGGATATATAAGTGTGTTACAGTGAGGGGTGTGGGATATATCAGTGTGTTGCAGTGAGGGGTGTGGGGTATATCAGTGTGTTACAGTGAGGGGTGTGGGGTATATCAGTGTGTTACAGTGAGGGGTGTGGGATATATCAGTGTGTTGCAGTGAGGGGTGTGGGGTATATCAGTGTGTTACAGTGAGGGGTGTGGGGTATATCAGTGTGTTACAGTGAGGAGTGTGGGGTATATCAGTGTGTTACAATGAGGGGTGTCGGATATATCAGTGTGTTACAGTGAGGGGTGTGGGATATATCAGTGTGTTACAGTGATGGGTGTGGGGTATATCAGTGTGTTACAGTGAGGGGTGTGGGGTATATCAGTGTGTGACAGTGAGGGGTGTGGGATATATCGGTGTGTTACAGTGAGGGGGGTGGGGTATATCAGTGTGTTACAGTGAGGGGTGTGGGGTATATCAGTGTGTTACAGTGAGGAGTGTGGGGTATATCAGTGTGTTACAATGAGGGGTGTGGGATATATCAGTGTGTTACAGTGAGGGGTGTGGGATATATCAGTGTGTTACAGTGATGGGTGTGGGGTATATCAGTGTGTTACAGTGAGGGGTGTGGGGTATATCAGTGTGTGACAGTGAGGGGTGTGGGATATATCGGTGTGTTACAGTGAGGGGTGTGGGGTAGATCAGTGTGTTACAGTGAGGGGTGTGGGGTATATCAGTGTGTTACATTGAGGGGTATGGGATATATCAGTGTGTTACAGTGAGGGGTGTGGGGTATATCAGTGTGTTACAGTGAAGGGTGTGGGATATATCAGTGTGTTACAGTGAGGGGTGTGGGGTATATCAGTGTGTTACAGTGAGGGGTGTGGGGTATATCAGTGTGTTACAGTGAGGGGTGTGGGGTATATCGGTGTGTTACAGTGAGGGGTGTGGGGTATATCAGTGTGTGACAGTGAAGGGTGTGGGGTATATCAGTGTGTTACAGTGAGCGGTGTGGGGTATATCAGTGTGTTACAGTGAGGGGCGTGGGGTATATCAGTGTGTTACAGTGAGGGGTGTGGGATATATCAGTGTGTTACAGTGAGGGGTGTGGGATATATCAGTGTGTTACAGTGAGGGGTGTGGGGTATATCAGTGTGTTACAGTAAGGGGTGTGGGGTATATCAGTGTGTTACAGTGAGGGGTGTGGGATATATGAGTGTGTTACAGTGAGGGGTGTGGGGTATATCAGTGTGTTACAGTGAGGGGTGTGGGATATATCAGTGTGTGACAGTGAGGGGTGTGGGGTATATCGGTGTGTTACAGTGAGGGGTGTGGGGATATATCAGTTTGTTACAGTGAGGGGTGTGGGGTATGTCAGTGTGTTACAGTGAGGGGTGTGGGGTATATCAGTGTGTTACAGTGAGGGGTGTGGGATATATGAGTGTGTTACAGCGAGGGGTGTGGGGTATATCATTGTGTTACATTGAGGGGTGTGGGATATATCAGTGTGTGACAGTGAGGGGTGTGGGGTATATCGGTGTGTTACAGTGAGGGGTGTGGGATATATCAGTGTGTTACAGTGAGGGGTGTGGGATATATCAGTGTGTTACAGTGAGGAGTGTGTGGTATATCAGTGTGTTACAGTGAGGGGTGTGGGGTATATCAGTGTGTGACAGTGAGGGGTGTGGGATATATCAGTGTGTTACAGTGAGGGGTGTGGGATATATCAGTGTGTTACAGTGAGGGGTGTGGGATATATCAGTGTGTTACAGTGAGGGGTGTGGGATATATCAGTGTTTGACAGTAAAGGGTGTGGTGTATATCAGTCTGTTACAGTGAGGGGTGTGGGGTATATCAGTGTGTTACAGTGAGGGGTGTGGGATATATCAGTGTGTTACAGTGAGGGATGTGGGGTATATCGGTGTGTTACAGTGAGGGGTGTGGGGTATGTCAGTGTGTTACAGTGAGGGGTGTGGGATATATCAGTGTGTTACAGTGAGGTGTGTGGGGTATATCAGTGTGTTACAGTGAGGGGTGTGGGGTATATCAATGTGTTACAGTGAGGGGTGTGGGATATATCAGTGTGTTACAGTGAGGCGTGTGGGGATATATCAGTGTGTTACAGTGAGGGGTGTGGGGATATATCAGTGTGTTGCAGTGAGGGGTGTGGTGTATATCAGTGTGTTACAGTGAGGGGTGTGGGGTATATCAGTGTGTTACAGTGAGGGGTGTGGAGTATATCAGTGTGTTACAGTGAGGGGTGTGGGGTATATCAGTGTGTTACAGTGAGGGGTGTGGGGATATATCAGTGTGTTGCAGTGAGGGATGTGGGGTATATCAGTGTGTTACAGTGAGGGGTGTGGGGATATATCAGTGTGTTGCAGTGAGGGGTGTGGGGTATATCAGTGTGTGACAGTGAGGGGTGTGGGGTATATCAGTGTGTTACAGTGAGGGGTGTGGGGTATGTCAGTGTGTTACAGTGAGGGGTGTGGGGATATATCAGTGTGTTACAGTGAGGGGTGTGGGGTATATCGGTGTGTTACAGTGAGGGGTGTGGGGTATATCAGTGTGTTACAGTGAGGGGTGTGGGGTATATCAGTGTGTGACAGTGAGGGGTGTGTGGATATATCAGTGTGTTACAGTGAGGGGTGTGGGTTATATCGGTGTGTTACAGTGAGGGGTGTGGGGTATATCAGTGTGTTACAGTGAGGGGTGTGGGGTATATCGGTGTGTTACAGTGAGGGGTGTGGGGATATCGGTGTGTTACATTGAGGGGTGTGGGGTATATCAGTGTGTTCCAGTGAGGGGTGTGGGGTATATCAGTGTGTTACAGTGAGGGGTGTGGGATATATCAGTGTGTTACAGTGAGGGGTGTGGGGTATATCAGTGTGTTACAGGGAGGGGTGTGGGGTATATCAGTGTGTGACAGTGAAGGGTGTGGGGTATATCAGTGTGTTACAGTGAGCGGTGTGGGGTATATCAGTGTGTTACAGTGAGGGGCGTGGGGTATATCAGTGTGTTACAGTGAGGGGTGTGGGATATATCAGTGTGTTACAGTGAGGGGTGTGGGATATATCAGTGTGTTACAGTGAGGGGTGTGGGGTATATCAGTGTGTTACAGTAAGGGGTGTGGGGTATATCAGTGTGTTACAGTGAGGGGTGTGGGATATATGAGTGTGTTACAGTGAGGGGTGTGGGGTATATCAGTGTGTTACAGTGAGGGGTGTGGGATATATCAGTGTGTGACAGTGAGGGGTGTGGGGTATATCGGTGTGTTACAGTGAGGGGTGTGGGGATATATCAGTTTGTTACAGTGAGGGGTGTGGGGTATGTCAGTGTGTTACAGTGAGGGGTGTGGGGTATATCGGTGTGTTACAGTGAGGGGTGTGGGGATATATCAGTTTGTTACAGTGAGGGGTGTGGGGTATATCAGTGTGTTACAGCGAGGGGTGTGGGGTATATCATTGTGTTACAGTGAGGGGTGTGGGATATATCAGTGTGTGACAGTGAGGGGTGTGGGGTATATCGGTGTGTTACAGTGAGGGGTGTGGGATATATCAGTGTGTTACAGTGAGGGGTGTGGGATATATCAGTGTGTTACAGTGAGGAGTGTGTGGTATATCAGTGTGTTACAGTGAGGGGTGTGGGGTATATCAGTGTGTGACAGTGAGGGGTGTGGGATATATCAGTGTGTTACAGTGAGGGGTGTGGGATATATCAGTGTGTTACAGTGAGGGGTGTGGGATATATCAGTGTGTTACAGTGAGGGGTGTGGGATATATCAGTGTTTGACAGTAAAGGGTGTGGTGTATATCAGTCTGTTACAGTGAGGGGTGTGGGGTATATCAGTGTGTTACAGTGAGGGGTGTGGGATATATCAGTGTGTTACAGTGAGGGATGTGGGGTATATCGGTGTGTTACAGTGAGGGGTGTGGGGTATATCAGTGTGTTACAGTGAGGGGTGTGGGGTATATCAGTGTGTTACAGTGAGGGGTGTGGGGTATATCAGTGTGTTACAGTGAGGGGTGTGGGGTATATCAATGTGTTACAGTGAGGGGTGTGGGATATATCAGTGTGTTACAGTGAGGCGTGTGGGGATATATCAGTGTGTTACAGTGAGGGGTGTGGGATATATCAGTGTGTTACAGTGAGGGGTGTGGGGTATATCAATGTGTTACAGTGAGGGGTGTGGGATATATCAGTGTGTTACAGTGAGGCGTGTGGGGATATATCAGTGTGTTACAGTGAGGGGTGTGGGGATATATCAGTGTGTTGCAGTGAGGGGTGTGGTGTATATCAGTGTGTTACAGTGAGGGGTGTGGGGTATATCAGTGTGTTACAGTGAGGGGTGTGGAGTATATCAGTGTGTTACAGTGAGGGGTGTGGGGTATATCAGTGTGTTACAGTGAGGGGTGTGGGGATATATCAGTGTGTTGCAGTGAGGGATGTGGGGTATATCAGTGTGTTACAGTGAGGGGTGTGGGGATATATCAGTGTGTTGCAGTGAGGGGTGTGGGGTATATCAGTGTGTGACAGTGAGGGGTGTGGGGTATATCAGTGTGTTACAGTGAGGGGTGTGGGGTATGTCAGTGTGTTACAGTGAGGGGTGTGGGGATATATCAGTGTGTTACAGTGAGGGGTGTGGGGTATATCGGTGTGTTACAGTGAGGGGTGTGGGGTATATCAGTGTGTTACAGTGAGGGGTGTGGGGTATATCAGTGTGTGACAGTGAGGGGTGTGTGGATATATCAGTGTGTTACAGTGAGGGGTGTGGGTTATATCGGTGTGTTACAGTGAGGGGTGTGGGGTATATCAGTGTGTTACAGTGAGGGGTGTGGGGTATATCGGTGTGTTACAGTGAGGGGTGTCGGGGATATCGGTGTGTTACATTGAGGGGTGTGGGGTATATCAGTGTGTTCCAGTGAGGGGTGTGGGGTATATCAGTGTGTTACAGTGAGGGGTGTGGGATATATCAGTGTGTTACAGTGAGGGGTGTGGGGTATATCAGTGTGTTACAGGGAGGGGTGTGGGGTATATCAGTGTGTGACAGTGATGGGTGTGGGATATATCAGTGTGTTACAGTGAGGGGTGTGATATATGTCAGTGTGTTACAGTGAGGGGTGTGGGATATATCAGTGTGTGACAGTGAGGGGTGTGGGGTATATCAGTGTGTTACAGTGAGGGGTGTGGGGTGTATCAGTGTGTTACAGTGAGGGGTTTGGGATATATCAGTGTGTTACAGTGAGGGGTGTGGGGTATATCAGTGTGTTACAGTGAGGGGTTTGGGATATATCAGTGTGTTACAGTGAGGGGCGTGGGATATATCAGTGTGTTACAGTGAGGGGTGTGGGGTAAATCAGTGTGTTACAGGGAGGGGTGTGGGATATATCAGTGTGTTACAGTGAGGGGTATGGGATATATCAGTGTGTTACAGTGAGGGGTGTGGGGTAGATGAGTGTGTTACAGTGAGGGGTGTGGGGTACATCAGTGTGTTACAGTAAGGGGTGTGGGGTATATCAGTGTGTTACAGTGTGGGGTGTGGGGTATATCAGTGTGTGACAGTGAGGGGTGTGGGATATATCAGTGTGTGACAGTGAGGGGTGTGGGATATATCAGTGTGTGACAGTGAGGGGTGTGGGATATATCAGTGTGTTACAGTGAGGGGTGTGGGATATATCAGTGTGTTACAGTGAGGGGTGTGGGGTATATCAGTGTGTTACAGTGAGGGGTGTGGGATATATCAGTGTGTTACAGTGTGGGGTGTGGGATATATCAGTGTGTTACAGTGAGGGGTGTGGGATATATCAGTGTGTTACAGTGAGGGGTGTGGGATATATCAGTGTGTTGCAGTGAGGGGTGTGGGGTATATCAGTGTGTTACAGTGAGGGGTGTGGGATATATGAGTGTGTTACAGTGAGGGGTGTGGGATATATCAGTGTGTTACAGTGAGGGGTGTGGGATATATCAGTGTGTTACAGTGAGGGGTGTGGGATATATCAGTGTGTTACAGTGAGGGGTGTGGGGTATATCAGTGTGTTACAGTGAGGGGTGTGGGATATATCAGTGTGTTACAGTGAGGGGTGTGGGATATGTCAGTGTGTTACAGTGAGGGGTGTGGGATATATCAGTGTGTTACAGTGAGGGGTGTGGGGTGTGTCAGTGTGTTACAGTGAGGGGTGTGGGGTATGTCAGTGTGTTACAGTGAGGGGTGTGGGATATATCAGTGTGTTACAGTGAGGGGTGTGGGGTAGATCAGTGTGTTACAGTGAGGGGTGTGGGGTATATCAGTGTGTTACAGTGAGGGGTGTGGGATATATCAGTGTGTTACAGTGAGGGGTGTGGGGTATGTCAGTGTGTTACAGTGAGGGGTGTGGGATATATCAGTGTGTTACAGTGAGGGGTGTGGGGTATATCAGTGTGTGACAGTGAGGGGTGTGGGATATATCAGTGTGTTACAGTGAGGGGTGTGGGGTATATCAGTGTGTTACAGTGAGGGGTGTGGGGATATATCAGTGTGTTACAGTGAGGGGTGTGGGATATATCAGTGTGTTCCAGTGAGGGATGTGGGATATATCAGTGTGTTACAGTGAGGGGTGTGGGGTGTATCAGTGTGTCACAGGGAGGGGTGTGGGATATATCAGTGTGTTACAGTGAGGAGTGTGGGATATATCAGTGTGTTACAGTGAGGGGTGTGGGGTATATCAGTGTGTTACAGTGAGGGGTGTGGGGTATATCAGTGTGTTACAGTGCGGGGTGTGGGGTATATCAGTGTGTGACAGTGAGGGGTGTGGGGTATATCAGTGTGTTACAGTGAGGGGTGTGGGGTATATCAGTGTGTTACAGTGAGGGATGTGGGGTATATCAGTGTGTTACAGTGAGGGGTGTGGGGTATATCAGTGTGTGACAGTGAGGGGTGTGGGATATATCAGTGTGTTACAGTGAGGGGTATATCAGTGTGTTACAGTGAGGGGTGTGGGGTATATCAGTGTGTTACAGTGAGGGGTGTGGGGTATATCAGTGTGTGACAGTGAGGGGTGTGGGATATATCAGTGTGTTACAGTGAGGGGTGTGGGGTATATCAGTGTGTTACAGTGAGGGGTGTGCGATATATCAGTGTGTTACAGTGAGGGTTGTGGGGATATATCAGTGTGTTACAGTGAGGGGTGTGGGGTATATCAGTGTGTTACAGTGAGGGGTGTGGGGTATATTAGTGTGTTACAGTGAGGTGTGTGGGGTATATCAGTGTGTTCTAGTGAGGTGTGTGGGGTTTATCCGGGTGTTACAGTGAGGGGTGCGGTGTATATCCGGGTGTTACAGTGAGGGGTGTGGGGTATATCAGTGTGTTACAGTGAGGGGTGTGGGGTATATCAGTGTGTTACAGTGAGGGGTGTGGGGTGTATCAGTGTGTTACAGTGAGGGGTGCGGTGTATATCCGGGTGTTACAGTGAGGGGTGTGGGGTATATCAGTGTGTTACAGTGAGGGGTGTGGGGTATATCAGTGTGTTACAGTGAGGGGTGTGGGGTGTATCAGTGTGTTACAGTGAGGGGTGTGGGATATATCAGTGTGTTACAGTGAGGGGTGTGGGATATATCAGTGTGTTACAGTGAGGGGTGTGGGATATATCAGTGTGTTACAGTGAGGGGTGTGGGATCTATCAGTGTGTTACAGTGAGGGGTGTGGGGTATATCAGTGTGTTACAGTGAGGGGTGTGGGGTATATCAGTGTTGTTACAGTGAGGGGTGTGGGGTATATCAGTGTGTTACAGTGAGGGGTGTGGGGTATATCAGTGTGTTACAGTGAGGGGTGTGGGGTATATCAGTGTGTTACAGTGAGGGGTGTGGGGTATATCAGTGTGTTACAGTGAGGGGTGTGGGTTATATCAGTGTGTTACAGTGAGGGGTGTGGGGTATATCAGTGTGTTACAGTGAGGGGTGTGGGGTATATCAGTGTGTTACAATGAGGGGTGTGGGGTATATCAGTGTGTTACAGTGAGGGGTGTGGGTTATATCTGTGTGTTACAGTGAGGGGTGTGGGATATATCAGTGTGTTTCAGTGAGGGGTGTGGGATATATCAGTGTGTTACAGTGAGGGGTGTGGGGTATATCAGTGTGTTACAGTGAGGGGTGTGGGGTATATCAGTGTGTGACAGTGAGGCGTGTGGGATATATCAGTGTGTTACAGTGAGGGGTGTGGGGTATATCAGTGTGTTACAGTGAGGGGTGTGGGATATATCAGGCTGTTACAGTGAGGGGTGTGGGGTATATCAGTGTGTTACAGTGAGGGGTGTGGGGTATATCAGTGTGTTACAGTGAGGGGTGTGGGGTATATCAGTGTGTTACAGTGAGGGGTGTGGGGTATATCAGTGTGTTACAGTGAGGGGTGTGGGTTATATCAGTGTGTTACAGTGAGGGGTGTGGGGTATATCAGTGTGTTACAGTGAGGGGTGTGGGGTATGTCAGTGTGTTACAGTGAGGGGTGTGGGATATATCAGTGTGTTACAGTGAGGGGTGTGGGGTATATCAGTGTGTTACAGTGAGGGGTGTGGGGTATGTCAGTGTGTTACAGTGAGGGGTGTGGGATATATCAGTGTGTTACAGTGAGGGGTGTGGGGTAGATCAGTGTGTTACAGTGAGGGGTGTGGGGTATATCAGTGTGTTACAGTGAGGGGTGTGGGATATATCAGTGTGTTACAGTGAGGGGTGTGGGGTATGTCAGTGTGTTACAGTGAGGGGTGTGGGATATATCAGTGTGTTACAGTGAGGGGTGTGGGGTATATCAGTGTGTGACAGTGAGGGGTGTGGGATATATCAGTGTGTTACAGTGAGGGGTGTGGGGTATATCAGTGTGTTACAGTGAGGGGTGTGGGGATATATCAGTGTGTTACAGTGAGGGGTGTGGGATATATCAGTGTGTTACAGTGAGGGATGTGGGATATATCAGTGTGTTACAGTGAGGGGTGTGGGGTGTATCAGTGTGTTACAGTGAGGGGTGTGGGATATATCAGTGTGTTACAGTGAGGAGTGTGGGATATATCAGTGTGTTACAGTGAGGGGTGTGGGGTATATCAGTGTGTTACAGTGAGGGGTGTGGGGTATATCAGTGTGTTACAGTGAGGGGTGTGGGGTATATCAGTGTGTTACAGTGAGGGGTGAGGGGTATATCAGTGTGTTACAGTGAGGGGTGTGGGGTATATCAGTGTGTTACAGTGAGGGGTGTGGGGTATATCAGTGTGTGACAGTGAGGGGTGTGGGGTATATCAGTGTGTTACAGTGAGGGGTGTGGGGTATATCAGTGTGTTACAGTGAGGGATGTGGGGTATATCAGTGTGTTACAGTGAGGGGTGTGGGGTATATCAGTGTGTGACAGTGAGGGGTGTGGGATATATCAGTGTGTTACAGTGAGGGGTATATCAGTGTGTTACAGTGAGGGGTGTGGGGTATATCAGTGTGTTACAGTGAGGGGTGTGGGGTATATCAGTGTGTGACAGTGAGGGGTGTGGGATATATCAGTGTGTTACAGTGAGGGGTGTGGGGTATATCAGTGTGTTACAGTGAGGGGTGTGCGATATATCAGTGTGTTACAGTGAGGGTTGTGGGGATATATCAGTGTGTTACAGTGAGGGGTGTGGGGTATATCAGTGTGTTACAGTGAGGGGTGTGGGGTATATTAGTGTGTTACAGTGAGGTGTGTGGGGTATATCAGTGTGTTCTAGTGAGGGGTGTGGGGTTTATCCGGGTGTTACAGTGAGGGGTGCGGTGTATATCCGGGTGTTACAGTGAGGGGTGTGGGGTATATCAGTGTGTTACAGTGAGGGGTGTGGGGTATATCAGTGTGTTACAGTGAGGGGTGTGGGGTGTATCAGTGTGTTACAGTGAGGGGTGTGGGATATATCAGTGTGTTACAGTGAGGGGTGTGGGATATATCAGTGTGTTACAGTGAGGGGTGTGGGATATATCAGTGTGTTACAGTGAGGGGTGTGGGATCTATCAGTGTGTTACAGTGAGGGGTGTGGGGTATATCAGTGTGTTACAGTGAGGTGTGTGGGGTATATCAGTGTTGTTACAGTGAGGGGTGTGGGGTATATCAGTGTGTTACAGTGAGGGGTGTGGGGTATATCAGTGTGTTACAGTGAGGGGTGTGGGGTATATCAGTGTGTTACAGTGAGGGGTGTGCGGTATATCAGTGTGTTACAGTGAGGGGTGTGGGTTATATCAGTGTGTTACAGTGAGGGGTGTGGGGTATATCAGTGTGTTACAGTGAGGGGTGTGGGGTATATCAGTGTGTTACAGTGAGGGGTGTGGGGTATATCAGTGTGTTACAGTGAGGGGTGTGGGTTATATCTGTGTGTTACAGTGAGGGGTGTGGGATATATCAGTGTGTTTCAGTGAGGGGTGTGGGATATATCAGTGTGTTACAGTGAGGGGTGTGGGGTATATCAGTGTGTTACAGTGAGGGGTGTGGGGTATATCAGTGTGTGACAGTGAGGGGTGTGGGATATATCAGTGTGTTACAGTGAGGGGTGTGGGGTATATCAGTGTGTTACAGTGAGGGGTGTGGGATATATCAGGCTGTTACAGTGAGGGGTGTGGGGTATATCAGTGTGTTACAGTGAGGGGTGTGGGGTATATCAGTGTGTTACAGTGAGGGGTGTGGGGTATATCAGTGTGTTACAGTGAGGGGTGTGGGCTATATCAGTGTGTTACAGTGAGGGGTGTGGGTTATATCAGTGTGTTACAGTGAGGGGTGTGGGGTATATCAGTGTGTTACAGTGAGGGGTGTGGGGTATATCAGTGTGTTACAGTGAGGGGTGTGGGGTATATCAGTGTGTTACAGTGAGGGGTGTGGGTTATATCTGTGTGTTACAGTGAGGGGTGTGGGATATATCAGTGTGTTTCAGTGAGGGGTGTGGGATATATCAGTATGTTACAGTGAGGGGTGTGGGGTATATCAGTGTGTTACAGTGAGGGGTGTGGGGTATATCAGTGTGTGACAGTGAGGGGTGTGGGATATATCAGTGTGTTACGGTGAGGGGTGTGGGGTATATCAGTGTGTTACAGTGAGGGGTGTGGGATATATCAGGCTGTTACAGTGAGGGGTGTGGGGTATATCAGTGTGTTACAGTGAGGGGTGTGGGGTATATCAGTGTGTTCCAGGGAGGGGTGTGGGGTGTATCAGTGTGTTACAGTGAGGGGTGTGGGGATATATCAGTGTGTTACAGTGAGGGGTGTGGGGATATCTCAGTGTATTACAGTGAGGGGTGTGGGATATATCAGTGTGTTACAGTGAGGGGTGTGGGGTATATCAGTGTGTTACAGTGAGGGGTGTGGGGTATATCAGTGTGTTACAGTGAGGGGTATGGGATATATCAGTGTGTTACAGTGAGGGGTGTGGGGTATATCAGTGTGTTACAGTGAGGGGTGTGGGATATATCAGTGTGTTACAGTGAGGGGTGTGGGATATATCAGTGTGTTACAGTGAGGGGTGTGGGGTATATCAGTGTGTTACAGTGAGGGGTGTGGGCTATATCAGTGTGTTACAGTGAGGGGTGTGGGCTATATCAGTGTGTTACAGTGAGGGGTGTGGGGTATATCAGTGTGTTACAGTGAGGGGTGTGGGCTATATCAGTGTGTTACAGTGAGGGGTGTGGGATATATCAGTGTGTGACAGTGAGGGGTGTGGGGTATATCAGTGTGTTACAGTGAGGGGTGTGGGATATATCAGTGTGTTACAGTGAGGGGTGTGGGATATATCAGTGTGTTACAGTGAGGGGTGTGGGATATATCAGTGTGTTACAGTGAGGGGTGTGGGGTATATCAGTGTGTTACAGTGAGGGGTGTGGGGTATATCAGTGTGTTACAGTGAGGGGTGTGGGGTATATCAGTGTGTTACAGTGAGGTGTGTGGGATATATCAGTGTGTGACAGTGAGGGGTGTGGGGTATATCAGTGTGTTACAGTGAGGGGTGTGGGGTATATCAGTGTGTTACAGTGAGGGGTGTGGGATATATCAGGGTGTTACAGTGAGGGGTGTGGGATATATCAGTGTGTTACAGTGAGGGGTGTGGTGTATATCAGTGTGTTACAGTGAGGGGTGTGGGATATATCAGTGTTGTTACAGTGAGGGGTGTGGGATATATCAGTGTGTTACAGTGAGGGGTGTGGGATATATCAGTGTGTTACAGTGAGGGGTGTGGGATATATCAGTGTGTTACAGTGAGGGGTGTGGGATATATCAGTGTTGTTACAGTGAGGGGTGTGGGATATATCAGTGTGTTACAGTGAGGGGTGTGGGGTATATCAGTGTGTTACAGTGAGGGGTGTGGGGTATATCAGTGTGTTACAGTGAGGGGTGTGGGATATATCAGGGTGTTACAGTGAGGGGTGTGGGATATATCAGGGTGTTACAGTGAGGGGTGAGGGATATATCAATGTGTGACAGTGAGGGGTGTGGGATATATCACTGTGTTACAGTGAGGGTTGTGGGGATATATCAGTGTGTTACAGTGAGGGGTGTGGGGTATATCAGTGTGTTACAGTGAGGGGTGTGGGGTATATTAGTGTGTTACAGTGAGGTGTGTGGGGTATATCAGTGTGTTCTAGTGAGGGGTGTGGGGTTTATCCGGGTGTTACAGTGAGGGGTGCGGTGTATATCCGGGTGTTACAGTGAGGGGTGCGGTGTATATCCGGGTGTTACAGTGAGGGGTGTGGGGTATATCAGTGTGTTACAGTGAGGGGTGTGGGGTATATCAGTGTGTTACAGTGAGGGGTGTGGGGTGTATCAGTGTGTTACAGTGAGGGGTGCGGTGTATATCCGGGTGTTACAGTGAGGGGTGTGGGGTATATCAGTGTGTTACAGTGAGGGGTGTGGGGTATATCAGTGTGTTACAGTGAGGGGTGTGGGGTGTATCAGTGTGTTACAGTGAGGGGTGTGGGATATATCAGTGTGTTACAGTGAGGGGTGTGGGATATATCAGTGTGTTACAGTGAGGGGTGTGGGATATATCAGTGTGTTACAGTGAGGGGTGTGGGATCTATCAGTGTGTTACAGTGAGGGGTGTGGGGTATATCAGTGTGTTACAGTGAGGGGTGTGGGGTATATCAGTGTTGTTACAGTGAGGGGTGTGGGGTATATCAGTGTGTTACAGTGAGGGGTGTGGGGTATATCAGTGTGTTACAGTGAGGGGTGTGGGGTATATCAGTGTGTTACAGTGAGGGGTGTGGGGTATATCAGTGTGTTACACTGAGGGGTGTGGGGTATATCAGTGTGTTACAGTGAGGGGTGTGGGTTATATCTGTGTGTTACAGTGAGGGGTGTGGGATATATCAGTGTGTTTCAGTGAGGGGTGTGGGATATATCAGTGTGTTACAGTGAGGGGTGTGGGGTATATCAGTGTGTTACAGTGAGGGGTGTGGGGTATATCAGTGTGTGACAGTGAGGGGTGTGGGATATATCAGTGTGTTACAGTGAGGGGTGTGGGGTATATCAGTGTGTTACAGTGAGGGGTGTGGGATATATCAGGCGGTTACAGTGAGGGGTGTGGGGTATATCAGTGTGTTACAGTGAGGGGTGTGGGGTATATCAGTGTGTTACAGTGAGGGGTGTGGGGTATATCAGTGTGTTACAGTGAGGGGTGTGGGCTATATCAGTGTGTTACAGTGAGGGGTGTGGGTTATATCAGTGTGTTACAGTGAGGGGTGTGGGGTATATCAGTGTGTTACAGTGAGGGGTGTGGGGTATATCAGTGTGTTACAGTGAGGGGTGTGGGGTATATCAGTGTGTTACAGTGAGGGGTGTGGGTTATATCTGTGTGTTACAGTGAGGGGTGTGGGATATATCAGTGTGTTTCAGTGAGGGGTGTGGGATATATCAGTGTGTTACAGTGAGGGGTGTGGGGTATATCAGTGTGTTACAGTGAGGGGTGTGGGGTATATCAGTGTGTGACAGTGAGGGGTGTGGGATATATCAGTGTGTTACGGTGAGGGGTGTGGGGTATATCAGTGTGTTACAGTGAGGGGTGTGGGATATATCAGGCTGTTACAGTGAGGGGTGTGGGGTATATCAGTGTGTTACAGTGAGGGGTGTGGGGTATATCAGTGTGTTACAGGGAGGGGTGTGGGGTGTATCAGTGTGTTACAGTGAGGGGTGTGGGGATATATCAGTGTGTTACAGTGAGGGGTGTGGGGATATCTCAGTGTATTACAGTGAGGGGTGTGGGATATATCAGTGTGTTACAGTGAGGGGTGTGGGGTATATCAGTGTGTTACAGTGAGGGGTGTGGGGTATATCAGTGTGTTACAGTGAGGGGTGTGGGATATATCAGTGTGTTACAGTGAGGGGTGTGGGGTATATCAGTGTGTTACAGTGAGGGGTGTGGGATATATCAGTGTGTTACAGTGAGGGGTGTGGGATATATCAGTGTGTTACAGTGAGGGGTGTGGGGTATATCAGTGTGTTACAGTGAGGGGTGTGGGCTACATCAGTGTGTTACAGTGAGGGGTGTGGGCTATATCAGTGTGTTACAGTGAGGGGTGTGGGGTATATCAGTGTGTTACAGTGAGGGGTGTGGGCTATATCAGTGTGTTACAGTGAGGGGTGTGGGATATATCAGTGTGTGACAGTGAGGGGTGTGGGGTATATCAGTGTGTTACAGTGAGGGGTGTGGGATATATCAGTGTGTTACAGTGAGGGGTGTGGGATATATCAGTGTGTTACAGTGAGGGGTGTGGGATATATCAGTGTGTTACAGTGAGGGGTGTGGGGTATATCAGTGTGTTACAGTGAGGGGTGTGGGGTATATCAGTGTGTTACAGTGAGGGGTGTGGGGTATATCAGTGTGTTACAGTGAGGGGTGTGGGATATATCAGTGTGTGACAGTGAGGGGTGTGGGGTATATCAGTGTGTTACAGTGAGGGGTGTGGGGTATATCAGTGTGTTACCGTGAGGGGTGTGGGATATATCAGGGTGTTACAGTGAGGGGTGTGGGATATATCAGTGTGTTACAGTGAGGGGTGTGGTGTATATCAGTGTGTTACAGTGAGGGGTGTGGGATATATCAGTGTTGTTACAGTGAGGGGTGTGGGATATATCAGTGTGTTACAGTGAGGGGTGTGGGATATATCAGTGTGTTACAGTGAGGGGTGTGGGATATATCAGTGTGTTACAGTGAGGGGTGTGGGATATATCAGTGTTGTTACAGTGAGGGGTGTGGGATATATCAGTGTGTTACAGTGAGGGGTGTGGGGTATATCAGTGTGTTACAGTGAGGGGTGTGGGGTATATCAGTGTGTTACAGTGAGGGGTGTGGGATATATCAGGGTGTTACAGTGAGGGGTGTGGGATATATCAGGGTGTTACAGTGAGGGGTGAGGGATATATCAATGTGTGACAGTGAGGTGTGTGGGATATATCAGTGTGTTACAGTGAGGGGTGTGGGGTATATCAGTGTGTTACAGTGAGGGGTGTGGGATATATCAGTGTGTTACAGTGAGGGGTGTGGGATATATCAGTGTGGTACAGTGAGGGGTGTGGGGTATATCAGTGTGTTACAGTGAGGGGTGTGGGGTATATCAGTGTGTCACAGTGAGGGGTGTGGGATATATCAGTGTGTTACAGTGAGGGGTGTGGGATATATCAGTGTGTTACAGTGAGGGGTGTGGGATATATCAGTGTGTTACAGTGAGGGGTGTGGGGTATATCAGTGTGTCACAGTGAGGGGTGTGGGATATATCAATGTGTTACGGTGAGGGGTGTGGGGTATATCAGTGTGTTACAGTGAGGGGTGTGGGATATATCAGGCTGTTACAGTGAGGGGTGTGGGGTATATCAGTGTGTTACAGTGAGGGGTGTGGGGTATATCAGTGTGTTACAGGGAGGGGTGTGGGGTGTATCAGTGTGTTACAGTGAGGGGTGTGGGGTATATCAGTGTGTTACAGTGAGGGGTGTGGGATATATCAGTGTGTTACAGTGAGGGGTGTGGGGTATATCAGTGTGTTACAGTGAGGGGTGTGGGATCTATCAGTGTGTTACAGTGAGGGGTGTGGGATATATCAGTGTGTTACAGTGAGGGGTGTGGGGTATATCAGTGTGTTACAGTGAGGGGTGTGGGCTATATCAGTGTGTTACAGTGAGGGGTGTGGGCTATATCAGTGTGTTACACTGAGGGGTGTGGGGTATATCAGTGTGTTACAGTGAGGGGTGTGGGGTATATCAGTGTGTTACAGTGAGGGGTGTGGGATATATCAGTGTGTGACAGTGAGGGGTGTGGGGTATATCAGTGTGTTACAGTGAGGGGTGTGGGATATATCAGTGTGTTACAGTGAGGGGTGTGGGATATATCAGTGTGTTACAGTGAGGGGTGTGGGATATATCAGTGTGTTACAGTGAGGGGTGTGGGGTATATCAGTGTGTTACAGTGAGGGGTGTGGGGTATATCAGTGTGTTACAGTGAGGGGTGTGGGGTATATCAGTGTGTTACAGTGAAGGGTGTGGGATATATCAGTGTGTGACAGTGAGGGGTGTGGGGTATATCAGTGTGTTACAGTGAGGGGTGTGGGATATATCAGTGTGTTACAGTGAGGGGTGTGGGATATATCAGGGTGTTACAGTTAGGGGTGTGGGATATATCAGTGTGTTACAGTGAGGGGTGTGGTGTATATCAGTGTGTTACAGTGAGGGGTGTGGGATATATCAGTGTTGTTACAGTGAGGCGTGTGGGATATATCAGTGTGTTACAGTGAGGGGTGTGGGATATATCAGTGTGTTACAGTGAGGGGTGTGGGATATATCAGTGTGTTACAGTGAGGGGTGTGGGATATATCAGTGTTGTTACAGTGAGGGGTGTGGGATATATCAGTGTGTTACAGTGAGGGGTGTGGGGTATATCAGTGTGTTACAGTGAGGGGTGTGGGATATATCAGGGTGTTACAGTGAGGGGTGTGGGATATATCAGCGTGTTACAGTGAGGGGTGAGGGATATATCAATGTGTGACAGTGAGGGGTGTGGGATATATCAGTGTGTTACAGTGAGGGGTGTGGGGTATATCAGTGTGTTACAGTGAGAGGTGTGGGATATATCAGTGTGTTACAGTGAGGGGTGTGGGATATATCAGTGTTATTACAGTGAGGGGTGTGGGATATATCAGTGTGTTACAGTCAGGGGTGTGGGGTATATCAGTGTGTTACAGTGAGGGGTGTGGGGTATATCAGTGTGTTACAGTGAGGGGTGTGGGATATATCAGTGTGTTACAGTGAGGGGTGTGGGATATATCAGTGTGTTACAGTGAGGGGTGTGGGATATATCAGTGTGTTACAGTGAGGGGTGTGGGGTATATCAGTGTGTTACAGTGAGGGGTGTGGGGTATATCAGTGTGTTACAGTGAGGGGTGTGGGGTATATCAGTGTGTTACAGTGAGGGGTGTGGGGTATATCAGTGTGTTACAGTGAGGGGTGTGGGGATATATCAGTGTGTTACAGTGAGGGGTGTGGGTTATATCAGTGTGTTACAGTGAGGGGTGTGAGGTATATCAGTGTGTTACAGTGAGGGGTGTGGGGTATATCAGTGTGTTACAGTGAGGGGTGTGTGGTATATCAGTGTGTCACAGTGAGGGGTGTGGGGTATATCAGTGTGTTACAGTGAGGGGTGTGGGGTATATCAGTGTGTTACAGTGAGGGGTGTGGGATATATCAGTGTGTTACAGTGAGGGGTGTGGGGTATATCAGTGTGTTACAGTGAGGGGTGTGGGGTATATCAGTGTGTGACTGTGAGGGATGTGGGGTATATCAGTGTGTTACAGTGAGGGGTGTGGGGTATATCAGTGTGTGACAGTGAGGGGTGTGGGGTATATCAGTGTGTTACAGTGAGGGGTGTGGGATATATCAGTGTGTTACAGTGAGGGGTGTGGGGTATATCAGTGTGTTACAGTGAGGGGTGTGGGGTATATCAGTGTGTTACAGTGAGGGGTGTGGGGTATATCAGTGTGTCACAGTGAGGGGTGTGGGGTATATCAGTGTGTTACAGTGAGGGGTGTGGGGTATATCAGTGTGTTACAGTGAGGGGTGTGGGATATATCAGTGTGAGACAGTGAGGGGTGTGGGGTATATCAGTGTGTTACAGTGAGGGGTGTGGGGGTATATCAGTGTGTTACAGTGAGGGGTGTGGGATATATCAGTGTGTTACAGTGAGGGGTGTCGGATATATCAGTGTGTGACAGTGAGGGGTGTGGGATATATCAGTGTGTTACAGTGAGGGGTGTGGGGTATATCAGTGTGTTACAGTCAGGGGTGTGGGATATATCAGTGTGTTACAGTGAGGGGTGTCGGATATATCAGTGTGTGACAGTGAGGGGTGTGGGATATATCAGTGTGTTACAGTGAGGGGTGTCGGATATATCAGTGTGTGACAGTGAGGGGTGTGGGATATATCAGTGTGTTACAGTGAGGGGTGTG
This sequence comes from Chiloscyllium plagiosum, assembly GCF_037043375.1. Taxonomy (NCBI): domain Eukaryota; kingdom Metazoa; phylum Chordata; class Chondrichthyes; order Orectolobiformes; family Hemiscylliidae; genus Chiloscyllium; species Chiloscyllium plagiosum. Next base: position 96,055 of record NW_028270356.1, on the reverse strand, counting down.
GGGATATATCAGTGTGTTACAGTGAGGGGTGTGGGATATATCAGTGTGTTACAGTGAGGGGTGTGGGGATATATCAGTGTGTTACAGTGAGGGGTGTGGGGTATATCAGTGTGTTACAGTGAGGGGTGTGGGGTATATCAGTGTGTTACAGTGAGGGGTGTGGGGTATATCAGTGTGTCACAGTGAGGGGTGTGGGATATATCAGTGTGTTACAGTGAGGGGTGTGGGATATATCAGTGTGTTACAGTGAGGGGTGTGGGATATATCAGTGTGTTACAGTGAGGGGTGTGGGTTATATCAGTGTGTCACAGTGAGGGGTGTGGGGTATATCAGTGTGTTACAGTGAGGGGTGTGGGGTATATCAGTGTGTTACAGTGAGGGGTGTGGGATATATCAGTGTGTTACAGTGAGGGGTGTGGTGTATATCAGTGTGTTACAGTGAGGGGTGTGGGGTATATCAGTGTGTTACAGTGAGGGGTGTGGGGTATATCAGTGTGTTACAGTGAGGGGTGTGGGATATATCAGTGTGTTACAGTGAGGGGTGTGGGGTATATCAGTGTGTTACAGTGAGGGGTGTGGGGTGTATCAGTGTGTTACAGTGAGGGGTGTGGGGTATATCAGTGTGTTACAGTGAGGGGTGTGGGGTATATCAGTGTGTGACTGTGAGGGGTGTGGGGTATATCAGTGTGTTACAGTGAGGGGTGTGGGGTATATCAGTGTGTGACAGTGAGGGGTGTGGGGTATATCAGTGTGTTACAGTGAGGGGTGTGGGATATATCAGTGTGTTACAGTGAGGGGTGTGGGGTATATCAGTGTGTTACAGTGAGGGGTGTGGGGTATATCAGTGTGTTACAGTGAGGGGTGTGGGGTATATCAGTGTGTCACAGTGAGGGGTGTGGGGTATATCAGTGTGTTACAGTGAGGGGTGTGGGGTATATCAGTGTGTTACAGTGTGGGGTGTGGGGTATATCAGTGTGTGACAGGGAGGGGTGTGGGATATATCAGTGTGTTACAGTGAGGGGTGTGGGGTATATCAGTGTGTTACAGTGAGGGGTGTGGGATATATCAGTGTGTTACAGTGAGGGGTGTGGGATATATCAGTGTGTGACAGTGAGGGGTGTGGGATATATCAGTGTGTTACAGTGAGGGGTGTGGGGTATATCAGTGTGTGACAGGGAGGGGTGTGGGATATATCAGTGTGTTACAGTGAGGGGTGTGGGGTATATCAGTGTGTGACAGGGAGGGGTGTGGGATATATCAGTGTGTTACAGTGAGGGGTGTGGGGTATATCAGTGTGTTACAGTGAGGAGTGTGGGGTATATCAGTGTGTTACAGTGAGGGGTGTGGGATATATCAGTGTGTTACAGTGAGGGGTGTGGGGTATATCAGTGTGTGACAGTGAGGGGTGTGGGGTATATCAGTGTGTTACAGTGAGGGATGTGGGGGATATCAGTGTGTGACAGGGAGGGGTGTGGGATATATCAGTGTGTTACAGTGAGGGGTGTGGGGTATATCAGTGTGTGACAGGGAGGGGTGTGGGATATATCAGTGTGTTACAGTGAGGGGTGTGGGGTATATCAGTGTGTTACAGTGAGGAGTGTGGGGTATATCAGTGTGTGACAGTGAGGGGTGTGGGATATATCAGTGTGTTACAGTGAGGGGTGTGGGGTATATCAGTGTGTGACAGTGAGGGGTGTGGGGTATATCAGTGTGTTACAGTGAGGGATGTGGGGTATATCAGTGTGTTACAGTGAGGGGTGTGGGGTATATCAGTGTGTTACAGTGAGGGGTGTGGGGTGTATCAGTGTGTTACAGTGAGGGGTGTGGGATATATCAGTGTGTTACAGTGAGGGGTGTGGGGTATATCAGTGTGTTACAGTGAGGGATGTGGGGTATATCAGTGTGTTACAGTGAGGGGTGTGGGGTATATCAGTGTGTTACAGTGAGGGGTGCGGGGTATATCAGTGTGTTACAGTGAGGGGTGTGGGGTATATCAGTGTGTTACAGTGAGGGGTGTGGGGTATATCAGTGTGTTACAGTGAGGGGTGTGGGGTATATCAGTGTGTTACAGTGAGGGGTGTGGGATATATCAGTGTGTTACAGTGAGGGGTGTGGGGTATATCAGTGTGTTACAGTGAGGGGTGTGGGATATATCAGTGTGTTACAGTGAGGGGTGTGGGGTATATCAGTGTGTTACAGTGAGGGGTGTGGGATATATCAGTGTGTAACAGTGAGGGGTGTGGGGTATATCAGTGTGTTACAGTGAGGGGTGTGGGGTATATCAGTGTGTAACAGTGAGGGGTGTGGGGTATATCAGTGTGTTACAGTGAGGGGTGTGGGATATATCAGTGTGTTACAGTGAGGGGTGTGGGATATATCAGTGTGTTACAGTGAGGGGTGTGGGGTATATCAGTGTGTTACAGTGAGGGATGTGGGATATATCAGTGTGTTACAGTGAGGGGTGTGGGGTATATCAGTGTGTTACAGTGAGGGGTGTGGGATATATCAGTGTGTTACAGTGAGGGGTGTGGGATATATCAGTGTGTTACAGTGAGGGGTGTGGGATATATCAGTGTGTTACAGTGAGGGGTGTGGGATATATCAGTGTGTTACAGTGAGGGGTGTGGGATATATCAGTGTGTTACAGCGAGGGGTGTGGGGTATATCAGTGTGTTACAGTGAGGGATGTGGGATATATCAGTGTGTTACAGTGAGGGGTGTGGGATATATCAGTGTGTTACAGTGAGGGGTGTGGGATATATCAGTGTGTTACAGTGAGGGGTGTGGGATATATCAGTGTGTTACAGTGAGGGGTGTGGGATATATCAGTGTGTTACAGTGAGGGGTGTGGGATATATCAGTGTGTTACAGTGAGGGGTGTGGGGTATATCAGTGTGTTACAGTGAGGGGTGTGGGATATATCAGTGTGTTACAGTGAGGGGTGTGGGATATATCAGTGTGTTACAGTGAGGGGTGTGGGATATATCAGTGTGTTACAGTGAGGGGTGTGGGATATATCAGTGTGTTACAGCGAGGGGTGTGGGGTATATCAGTGTGTTACAGTGAGGGATGTGGGATATATCAGTGTGTTACAGTGAGGGGTGTGGGGTATATCAGTGTGTTACAGTGAGGGGTGTGGGGTATATCAGTGTGTGACAGTGAGGGGTGTGGGGTATATCAGTGTGTTACAGTGAGGGGTGTGGGGTATATCAGTGTGTGACAGTGAGGGGTGTGGGGTATATCAGTGTGTTACAGTGAGGGGTGTGGGGTATATCAGTGTGTTACAGTGAGGGGTGTGGGGTATATCAGTGTGTTACAGTGAGGGGTGAGGGGTATATCAGTGTGTTACAGTGAGGGGTGTGGGGTATATCAGTGTGTTACAGTGAGGGGTGTGGGGTATATCAGTGTTGTTACAGTGAGGGGTGTGGGGTATATCAGTGTGTTACAGTGAGGGGTGAGGGATATATCAGTGTGTTACAGTGAGGGGTGTGGGATATATCAGTGTGTTACAGTGAGGGGTGTGGGATATATCAGTGTGTGACAGTGAGGGGTGTGGGATATATCAGTGTGTTACAGTGAGGGGTGTGGGATATATCAGTGTGTTACAGTGAGGGGTGTGGGATATATCAGTGTGTTACAGTGAGGGGTGTGGGGTATATCAGTGTGTTACAGTGAGGGGTGTGGGGTATATGAGTGTGTTACAGTGAGGGGTGTGGGATATATCAGTGTGTTACAGTGAGGGGTGTGGGATATATCAGTGTGTTACAGTGAGGGGTGTGGGATATATCAGTGTGTTACAGTGAGGGGTGTGGGATATATCAGTGTGTTACAGTGAGGGGTGTGGGGTATATCAGTGTGTGACAGTGAGGGGTGTGGGGTATATCAGTGTGTTACAGTGAGGGGTGAGGGGTATATCAGTGTGTTACAGTGAGGGGTGTGTGGGGTATATCAGTGTGTTACAGTGAGGTGTGTGGGGTATATCAGTGTGTTACAGTGAGGGGTGTGGGGTATATCAGTGTGTTACAGTGAGGGGTGTGGGGTATATCAGTGTGTTACAGTGAGGGGTGAGGGGTATATCAGTGTATTACAGTGAGGGGTGTGGGGTATATCAGTGTGTGACTGTGAGGGGTGTGGGGTATATCAGTGTGTTACAGTGAGGGGTGTGGGGTATATCAGTGTGTGACAGTGAGGGGTGTGGGGTATATCAGTGTGTTACAGTGAGGGGTGTGGGATATATCAGTGTGTTACAGTGAGGGGTGTGGGGTATATCAGTGTGTTACAGTGAGGGGTGTGGGGTATATCAGTGTGTTACAGTGAGGGGTGTGGGGTATATCAGTGTGTCACAGTGAGGGGTGTGGGGTATATCAGTGTGTTACAGTGAGGGGTGTGGGGTATATCAGTGTGTTACAGTGTGGGGTGTGGGGTATATCAGTGTGTGACAGGGAGGGGTGTGGGATATATCAGTGTGTTACAGTGAGGGGTGTGGGGTATATCAGTGTGTTACAGTGAGGGGTGTGGGATATATCAGTGTGTTACAGTGAGGGGTGTGGGATATATCAGTGTGTGACAGTGAGGGGTGTGGGATATATCAGTGTGTTACAGTGAGGGGTGTGGGGTATATCAGTGTGTGACAGGGAGGGGTGTGGGATATATCAGTGTGTTACAGTGAGGGGTGTGGGGTATATCAGTGTGTGACAGGGAGGGGTGTGGGATATATCAGTGTGTTACAGTGAGGGGTGTGGGGTATATCAGTGTGTTACAGTGAGGAGTGTGGGGTATATCAGTGTGTTACAGTGAGGGGTGTGGGATATATCAGTGTGTTACAGTGAGGGGTGTGGGGTATATCAGTGTGTGACAGTGAGGGGTGTGGGGTATATCAGTGTGTTACAGTGAGGGATGTGGGGTATATCAGTGTGTGACAGGGAGGGGTGTGGGATATATCAGTGTGTTACAGTGAGGGGTGTGGGGTATATCAGTGTGTGACAGGGAGGGGTGTGGGATATATCAGTGTGTTACAGTGAGGGGTGTGGGGTATATCAGTGTGTTACAGTGAGGAGTGTGGGGTATATCAGTGTGTTACAGTGAGGGGTGTGGGATATATCAGTGTGTTACAGTGAGGGGTGTGGGGTATATCAGTGTGTGACAGTGAGGGGTGTGGGGTATATCAGTGTGTTACAGTGAGGGATGTGGGGTATATCAGTGTGTTACAGTGAGGGGTGTGGGGTATATCAGTGTGTTACAGTGAGGGGTGTGGGGTGTATCAGTGTGTTACAGTGAGGGGTGTGGGATATATCAGTGTGTTACAGTGAGGGGTGTGGGGTATATCAGTGTGTTACAGTGAGGGATGTGGGGTATATCAGTGTGTTACAGTGAGGGGTGTGGGGTATATCAGTGTGTTACAGTGAGGGGTGCGGGGTATATCAGTGTGTTACAGTGAGGGGTGTGGGGTATATCAGTGTGTTACAGTGAGGGGTGTGGGGTATATCAGTGTGTTACAGTGAGGGGTGTGGGGTATATCAGTGTGTTACAGTGAGGGGTGTGGGATATATCAGTGTGTTACAGTGAGGGGTGTGGGGTATATCAGTGTGTTACAGTGAGGGGTGTGGGATATATCAGTGTGTTACAGTGAGGGGTGTGGGGTATATCAGTGTGTTACAGTGAGGGGTGTGGGATATATCAGTGTGTAACAGTGAGGGGTGTGGGGTATATCAGTGTGTTCCAGTGAGGGGTGTGGGGTATATCAGTGTGTAACAGTGAGGGGTGTGGGGTATATCAGTGTGTTACAGTGAGGGGTGTGGGATATATCAGTGTGTTACAGTGAGGGGTGTGGGATATATCAGTGTGTTACAGTGAGGGGTGTGGGGTATATCAGTGTGTTACAGTGAGGGATGTGGGATATATCAGTGTGTTACAGTGAGGGGTGTGGGGTATATCAGTGTGTTACAGTGAGGGGTGTGGGATATATCAGTGTGTTACAGTGAGGGGTGTGGGATATATCAGTGTGTTACAGTGAGGGGTGTGGGATATATCAGTGTGTTACAGTGAGGGGTGTGGGATATATCAGTGTGTTACAGTGAGGGGTGTGGGATATATCAGTGTGTTACAGCGAGGGGTGTGGGGTATATCAGTGTGTTACAGTGAGGGATGTGGGATATATCAGTGTGTTACAGTGAGGGGTGTGGGATATATCAGTGTGTTACAGTGAGGGGTGTGGGATATATCAGTGTGTTACAGTGAGGGGTGTGGGATATATCAGTGTGTTACAGTGAGGGGTGTGGGATATATCAGTGTGTTACAGTGAGGGGTGTGGGATATATCAGTGTGTTACAGTGAGGGGTGTGGGATATATCAGTGTGTTACAGTGAGGGGTGTGGGGTATATCAGTGTGTTACAGTGAGGGGTGTGGGATATATCAGTGTGTTACAGTGAGGGGTGTGGGATATATCAGTGTGTTACAGTGAGGGGTGTGGGATATATCAGTGTGTTACAGTGAGGGGTGTGGGATATATCAGTGTGTTACAGCGAGGGGTGTGGGGTATATCAGTGTGTTACAGTGAGGGATGTGGGATATATCAGTGTGTTACAGTGAGGGGTGTGGGGTATATCAGTGTGTTACAGTGAGGGGTGTGGGGTATATCAGTGTGTGACAGTGAGGGGTGTGGGGTATATCAGTGTGTTACAGTGAGGGGTGTGGGGTATATCAGTGTGTGACAGTGAGGGGTGTGGGGTATATCAGTGTGTTACAGTGAGGGGTGTGGGGTATATCAGTGTGTTACAGTGAGGGGTGAGGGGTATATCAGTGTGTTACAGTGAGGGGTGTGGGGTATATCAGTGTGTTACAGTGAGGGGTGTGGGGTATATCAGTGTTGTTACAGTGAGGGGTGTGGGGTATATCAGTGTGTTACAGTGAGGGGTGAGGGATATATCAGTGTGATACAGTGAGGGGTGTGGGATATATCAGTGTGTTACAGTGAGGGGTGTGGGATATATCAGTGTGTTACAGTGAGGGGTGTGGGATATATCAGTGTGTTACAGTGAGGGGTGTGGGGTATATCAGTGTGTGACAGTGAGGGGTGTGGGATATATCAGTGTGTTACAGTGAGGGGTGTGGGATATATCAGTGTGTTACAGTGAGGGGTGTGGGATATATCAGTGTGTTACAGTGAGGGGTGTGGGGTATATCAGTGTGTTACAGTGAGGGGTGTGGGGTATATGAGTGTGTTACAGTGAGGGGTGTGGGATATATCAGTGTGTTACAGTGAGGGGTGTGGGATATATCAGTGTGTTACAGTGAGGGGTGTGGGATATATCAGTGTGTTACAGTGAGGGGTGTGGGATATATCAGTGTGTTACAGTGAGGGGTGTGGGGTATATCAGTGTGTGACAGTGAGGGGTGTGGGGTATATCAGTGTGTTACAGTGAGGGGTGAGGGGTATATCAGTGTGTTACAGTGAGGGGTGTGTGGGGTATATCAGTGTGTTACAGTGAGGTGTGTGGGGTATATCAGTGTGTTACAGTGAGGGGTGTGGGGTATATCAGTGTGTTACAGTGAGGGGTGTGGGGTATATCAGTGTGTTACAGTGAGGGGTGAGGGGTATATCAGTGTGTTACAGTGAGGGGTGTGGGATATATCAGTGTGTGACAGTGAGGGGTGTGGGGTATATCAGTGTGTTACAGTGAGGGGTGTGGGGTATATCAGTGTGTGACAGTGAGGGGTGTGGGGTATATCAGTGTGTTACAGTGAGGGGTGTGGGATATATCAGTGTGTTACAGTGAGGGGTGTGGGGTATATCAGTGTGTGACAGTGAGGGGTGTGGGGTATATCAGTGTGTGACAGTGAGGGGTGTGGGGTATATCAGTGTGTTACAGTGAGGGGTGTGGGGTATATCAGTGTGTTACAGTGAGGGGTGTGGGGTATATCAGTGTGTTACAGTGAGGGGTGTGTGGGGTATATCAGTGTGTTACAGTGAGGGGTGTGGGGTATATCAGTGTGTTACAGTGAGGGGTGTGGGGTATATCAGTGTGTTACAGTGAGGGGTGTGGGGTATATCAGTGTGTGACAGTGAGGGGTGTGGGGTATATCAGTGTGTGACAGTGAGGGGTGTGGGGTATATCAGTGTGTTACAGTGAGGGGTGTGGGGTATATCAGTGTGTTACAGTGAGGGATATATCAGTGTGTTACAGTGAGGGGTGTGGGGTATATCAGTGTGTTACAGTGAGGGGTGTGGGATATATCAGTGTGTTACAGTGAGGGGTGTGGGATATATCAGTGTGTTACAGTGAGGGGTGTGGGATATATCAGTGTGTTACAGTGAGGGGTGTGGGGTATATCAGTGTGTTACAGTGAGGGGTGTGGGATATATCAGTGTGTTACACTGAGGGGTGTGGGGTATATCAGTGTGTTACAGTGAGGGGTGTGGGGTATATCAGTGTGTTACAGTGAGGGGTGTGGGGTATATCAGTGTTGTTACAGTGAGGGGTGTGGGGTATATCAGTGTGTTACAGTGAGGGGTGAGGGATATATCAGTGTGTTACAGTGAGGGGTGTGGGATATATCAGTGTGTTACAGTGAGGGGTGTGGGATATATCAGTGTGTTACAGTGAGGGGTGTGGGGTATATCAGTGTGTGACAGTGAGGGGTGTGGGATATATCAGTGTGTTACAGTGAGGGGTGTGGGATATATCAGTGTGTTACAGTGAGGGGTGTGGGATATATCAGTGTGTTACAGTGAGGGGTGTGGGGTATATCAGTGTGTTACAGTGAGGGGTGTGGGGTATATGAGTGTGTTACAGTGAGGGGTGTGGGATATATCAGTGTGTTACAGTGAGGGGTGTGGGATATATCAGTGTGTTACAGTGAGGGGTGTGGGATATATCAGTGTGTTACAGTGAGGGGTGTGGGATATATCAGTGTGTTACAGTGAGGGGTGTGGGGTATATCAGTGTGTGACAGTGAGGGGTGTGGGGTATATCAGTGTGTTACAGTGAGGGGTGAGGGGTATATCAGTGTGTTACAGTGAGGGGTGTGTGGGGTATATCAGTGTGTTACAGTGAGGTGTGTGGGGTATATCAGTGTGTTACAGTGAGGGGTGTGGGGTATATCAGTGTGTTACAGTGAGGGGTGTGGGGTATATCAGTGTGTTACAGTGAGGGGTGAGGGGTATATTAGTGTGTTACAGTGAGGGGTGTGGGGTATATCAGTGTGTGACTGTGAGGGGTGTGGGGTATATCAGTGTGTTACAGTGAGGGGTGTGGGGTATATCAGTGTGTGACAGTGAGGGGTGTGGGGTATATCAGTGTGTTACAGTGAGGGGTGTGGGATATATCAGTGCGTTACAGTGAGGGGTGTGGGGTATATCAGTGTGTTACAGTGAGGGGTGTGGGGTATATCAGTGTGTTACAGTGAGGGGTGTGGGGTATATCAGTGTGTCACAGTGAGGGGTGTGGGGTATATCAGTGTGTTACAGTGAGGGGTGTGGGGTATATCAGTGTGTTACAGTGTGGGGTGTGGGGTATATCAGTGTGTGACAGGGAGGGGTGTGGGATATATCAGTGTGTTACAGTGAGGGGTGTGGGGTATATCAGTGTGTTACAGTGAGGGGTGTGGGATATATCAGTGTGTTACAGTGAGGGGTGTGGGATATATCAGTGTGTGACAGTGAGGGGTGTGGGATATATCAGTGTGTTACAGTGAGGGGTGTGGGGTATATCAGTGTGTGACAGGGAGGGGTGTGGGATATATCAGTGTGTTACAGTGAGGGGTGTGGGGTATATCAGTGTGTGACAGGGAGGGGTGTGGGATATATCAGTGTGTTACAGTGAGGGGTGTGGGGTATATCAGTGTGTTACAGTGAGGAGTGTGGGGTATATCAGTGTGTTACAGTGAGGGGTGTGGGATATATCAGTGTGTTACAGTGAGGGGTGTGGGGTATATCAGTGTGTGACAGTGAGGGGTGTGGGGTATATCAGTGTGTTACAGTGAGGGATGTGGGGTATATCAGTGTGTGACAGGGAGGGGTGTGGGATATATCAGTGTGTTACAGTGAGGAGTGTGGGGTATATCAGTGTGTGACAGGGAGGGGTGTGGGATATATCAGTGTGTTACAGTGAGGGGTGTGGGGTATATCAGTGTGTTACAGTGAGGAGTGTGGGGTATATCAGTGTGTTACAGTGAGGGGTGTGGGATATATCAGTGTGTTACAGTGAGGGGTGTGGGGTATATCAGTGTGTGACAGTGAGGGGTGTGGGGTATATCAGTGTGTTACAGTGAGGGATGTGGGGTATATCAGTGTGTTACAGTGAGGGGTGTGGGGTATATCAGTGTGTTACAGTGAGGGGTGTGGGGTGTATCAGTGTGTTACAGTGAGGGGTGTGGGATATATCAGTGTGTTACAGTGAGGGGTGTGGGGTATATCAGTGTGTTACAGTGAGGGATGTGGGGTATATCAGTGTGTTACAGTGAGGGGTGTGGGGTATATCAGTGTGTTACAGTGAGGGGTGTGGGGTGTATCAGTGTGTTACAGTGAGGGGTGTGGGATATATCAGTGTGTTACAGTGAGGGGTGTGGGGTATATCAGTGTGTTACAGTGAGGGATGTGGGGTATATCAGTGTGTCACAGTGAGGGGTGTGGGGTATATCAGTGTGTTACAGTGAGGGGTGTGGGGTATATCAGTGTGTTACAGTGTGGGGTGTGGGGTATATCAGTGTGTGACAGGGAGGGGTGTGGGATATATCAGTGTGTTACAGTGAGGGGTGTGGGGTATATCAGTGTGTTACAGTGAGGGGTGTGGGATATATCAGTGTGTTACAGTGAGGGGTGTGGGATATATCAGTGTGTTACAGTGAGGGGTGTGGGATATATCAGTGTGTTACAGTGAGGGGTGTGGGATATATCAGTGTGTAACAGTGAGGGGTGTGGGGTATATCAGTGTGTTACAGTGAGGGGTGTGGGGTATATCAGTGTGTAACAGTGAGGGGTGTGGGGTATATCAGTGTGTTACAGTGAGGGGTGTGGGATATATCAGTGTGTTACAGTGAGGGGTGTGGGATATATCAGTGTGTAACAGTGAGGGGTGTGGGGTATATCAGTGTGTTACAGTGAGGGGTGTGGGATATATCAGTGTGTTACAGTGAGGGGTGTGGGATATATCAGTGTGTTACAGTGAGGGGTGTGGGATATATCAGTGTGTTACAGTGAGGGGTGTGGGATATATCAGTGTGTTACAGTGAGGGGTGTGGGATATATCAGTGTGTTACAGCGAGGGGTGTGGGGTATATCAGTGTGTTACAGTGAGGGATGTGGGATATATCAGTGTGTTACAGTGAGGGGTGTGGGATATATCAGTGTGTTACAGTGAGGGGTGTGGGATATATCAGTGTGTTACAGTGAGGGGTGTGGGATATATCAGTGTGTTACAGTGAGGGGTGTGGGATATATCAGTGTGTTACAGTGAGGGGTGTGGGATATATCAGTGTGTTACAGTGAGGGGTGTGGGATATATCAGTGTGTTACAGTGAGGGGTGTGGGGTATATCAGTGTGTTACAGTGAGGGGTGTGGGATATATCAGTGTGTTACAGTGAGGGGTGTGGGATATATCAGTGTGTTACAGTGAGGGGTGTGGGATATATCAGTGTGTTACAGTGAGGGGTGTGGGATATATCAGTGTGTTACAGCGAGGGGTGTGGGGTATATCAGTGTGTTACAGTGAGGGATGTGGGATATATCAGTGTGTTACAGTGAGGGGTGTGGGGTATATCAGTGTGTTACAGTGAGGGGTGTGGGGTATATCAGTGTGTGACAGTGAGGGGTGTGGGGTATATCAGTGTGTTACAGTGAGGGGTGTGGGGTATATCAGTGTGTGACAGTGAGGGGTGTGGGGTATATCAGTGTGTTACAGTGAGGGGTGTGGGGTATATCAGTGTGTTACAGTGAGGGGTGAGGGGTATATCAGTGTGTTACAGTGAGGGGTGTGGGGTATATCAGTGTGTTACAGTGAGGGGTGTGGGGTATATCAGTGTTGTTACAGTGAGGGGTGTGGGGTATATCAGTGTGTTACAGTGAGGGGTGAGGGATATATCAGTGTGTTACAGTGAGGGGTGTGGGATATATCAGTGTGTTACAGTGAGGGGTGTGGGATATATCAGTGTGTTACAGTGAGGGGTGTGGGGTATATCAGTGTGTTACAGTGAGGGGTGAGGGATATATCAGTGTGTTACAGTGAGGGGTGTGGGATATATCAGTGTGTTACAGTGAGGGGTGTGGGATATATCAGTGTGTTACAGTGAGGGGTGTGGGATATATCAGTGTGTTACAGTGAGGGGTGTGGGGTATATCAGTGTGTGACAGTGAGGGGTGTGGGATATATCAGTGTGTTACAGTGAGGGGTGTGGGATATATCAGTGTGTTACAGTGAGGGGTGTGGGATATATCAGTGTGTTACAGTGAGGGGTGTGGGGTATATCAGTGTGTTACAGTGAGGGGTGTGGGGTATATGAGTGTGTTACAGTGAGGGGTGTGGGATATATCAGTGTGTTACAGTGAGGGGTGTGGGATATATCAGTGTGTTACAGTGAGGGGTGTGGGATATATCAGTGTGTTACAGTGAGGGGTGTGGGATATATCAGTGTGTTACAGTGAGGGGTGTGGGGTATATCAGTGTGTGACAGTGAGGGGTGTGGGGTATATCAGTGTGTTACAGTGAGGGGTGAGGGGTATATCAGTGTGTTACAGTGAGGGGTGTGTGGGGTATATCAGTGTGTTACAGTGAGGGGTGTGGGATATATCAGTGTGTTACAGTGAGGTGTGTGGGGTATATCAGTGTGTTACAGTGAGGGGTGTGGGGTATATCAGTGTGTTACAGTGAGGGGTGTGGGGTATATCAGTGTGTGACAGTGAGGGGTGTGGGGTATATCAGTGTGTTACAGTGAGGGGTGTGGGATATATCAGTGTGTTACAGTGAGGTGTGTGGGGTATATCAGTGTGTTACAGTGAGGGGTGAAGGGTATATCAGTGTGTTACAGTGAGGGGTGTGGGATATATCAGTGTGTTACAGTGAGGGGTGTGTGGTATATCAGTGTGTTACAGTGAGGGGTGTGGGGTATATCAGTGTGTTACAGTGAGGGGTGAGGGGTATATCAGTGTGTTACAGTGAGGGGTGTGGGATATATCAGTGTGTGACAGTGAGGGGTGTGGGGTATATCAGTGTGTTACAGTGAGGGGTGTGGGGTATATCAGTGTGTGACAGTGAGGGGTGTGGGGTATATCAGTGTGTTACAGTGAGGGGTGTGGGATATATCAGTGTGTTACAGTGAGGGGTGTGGGGTATATCAGTGTGTGACAGTGAGGGGTGTGGGGTATATCAGTGTGTGACAGTGAGGGGTGTGGGGTATATCAGTGTGTTACAGTGAGGGGTGTGGGGTATATCAGTGTGTTACAGTGAGGGGTGTGGGGTATATCAGTGTGTTACAGTGAGGGGTGTGTGGGGTATATCAGTGTGTTACAGTGAGGGGTGTGGGGTATATCAGTGTGTTACAGTGAGGGGTGTGGGGTATATCAGTGTGTTACAGTGAGGGGTGTGGGGTATATCAGTGTGTGACAGTGAGGGGTGTGGGGTATATCAGTGTGTGACAGTGAGGGGTGTGGGGTATATCAGTGTGTTACAGTGAGGGGTGTGGGGTATATCAGTGTGTTACAGTGAGGGATATATCAGTGTGTTACAGTGAGGGGTGTGGGGTATATCAGTGTGTTACAGTGAGGGGTGTGGGATATATCAGTGTGTTACAGTGAGGGGTGTGGGATATATCAGTGTGTTACAGTGAGGGGTGTGGGATATATCAGTGTGTTACAGTGAGGGGTGTGGGGTATATCAGTGTGTTACAGTGAGGGGTGTGGGATATATCAGTGTGTTACAGTGAGGGGTGTGGGGTATATCAGTGTGTTACAGTGAGGGGTGTGGGATATATCAGTGTGTTACAGTGAGGGGTGTGGGGTATATCAGAGTGTTACAGTGAGGGGTGTGGGGTATATCAGTGTGTTACAGTGAGGGGTGTGGGATATATCAGTGTGTTACAGTGAGGGGTGTGGGGTATATCAGTGTGTTACAGTGAGGGGTGTGGGGTATATCAGTGTGTTACAGTGAGGGGTGTGGGGTATATCAGTGTGTTACAGTGAGGGGTGTGGGGTATATCAGTGTGTTACAGTGAGGGGTGTGGGGTATATCAGTGTGTTACAGTGAGGGGTGTGGGGTATATCAGTGTGTTACAGTGAGGGGTGTGTGGGGTATATCAGTGTGTTACAGTGAGGGGTGTGGGATATATCAGTGTGTTACAGTGAGGGGTGTGGGGTATATCAGTGTGTTACAGTGAGGGGTGTGGGATATATCAGTGTGTTACAGTGAGGGGTGTGGTGTATATCAGTGTGTTACAGTGAGGGGTGTGGGATATATCAGTGTGTTACAGTGAGGGGTGTGGGATATATCAGTGTGTTACAGTGAGGGATGTGGGGTATATCAGTGTGTTACAGTGAGGGGTGTGGGATATATCAGTGTGTTACAGTGAGTGGTGTGGGGTATATCAGTGTGTTACAGTGAGGGGTGTGGGCTATATCAGTGTGTTACAGTGAGGGGTGTGGGGTATATCAGTGTGTTACAGTGAGGGGTGTGGGATATATCAGTGTGTTACAGTGAGGGGTGTGGGGTATATCAGTGTGTTACAGTGAGGGGTGTGGGGTATATCAGGGTGTTACAGTGAGGGGTGTGGGGTATATCAGTGTGTTACAGTGAGGGGTGTGGGATATATCAGTGTGTTACAGTGAGGGGTGTGGGGTATATCAGTGTGTTACAGTGAGGGGTGTGGGGTATATCAGTGTGTTACAGTGAGGGGTGTGGGATATATCAGTGTGTTACAGTGAGGGGTGAGGGGTATATCAGTGTGTTACAGTGAGTGGTGAGGGGTATATCAGTGTGTTACAGTGAGTGGTGAGGGGTATATCAGTGTGTTACAGTGAGGGGTGTGGGGTATATCAGTGTGTTACAGTGAGGGGTGTGGGATATATCAGTGTGTTACAGTGAGGGGTGTGGGATATATCAGTGTGTTACAGTGAGGGGTGTGGGATATATCAGTGTGTTACAGTGAGTGGTGAGGGGTATATCAGTGTGTTACAGTGAGGGGTGTGGGATATATCAGTGTGTTACAGTGAGGTGTGTGGGGTATATCAGTGTGTTACAGTGAGGGGTGTGGGATATATCAGTGTGTTACAGTGAGGGGTGTGGGGTATATCAGTGTGTTACAGTGAGGGGTGTGGGGTATATCAGTGTGTTACAGTGAGTGGTGAGGGGTATATCAGTGTGTTACAGTGAGTGGTGAGGGGTATATCAGTGTGTTACAGTGAGGGGTGTGGGGTATATCAGTGTGTTACAGTGAGGGGTGTGGGATATATCAGTGTGTTACAGTGAGGGGTGTGGGATATATCAGTGTGTTACAGTGAGGGGTGTGGGATATATCAGTGTGTGACAGTGAGGGGTGTGGGATATATCAGTGTGTTACAGTGAGGGGTGTGGGATATATCAGTGTGTTACAGTGAGGGGTGTGGGGTATATCAGTGTGTGACAGTGAGGGGTGTGGGCTATATCAGTGTGTGACAGTGAGGGGTGTGGGGTATATCAGTGTGTTACAGTGAGGGGTGTGGGGTATATCAGTGTGTTACAGTGAGTGGTGAGGGGTATATCAGTGTGTTACAGTGAGGGGTGTGGGATATATCAGTGTGTTACAGTGAGGTGTGTGGGGTATATCAGTGTGTTACAGTGAGGGGTGTGGGATATATCAGTGTGTTACAGTGAGTGGTGAGGGGTATATCAGTGTGTTACAGTGAGTGGTGAGGGGTATATCAGTGTGTGACAGTGAGGGGTGTGGGGTATATCAGTGTGTTACAGTGAGGGGTGTGGGGTATATCAGTGTGTTACAGTGAGGGGTGTGGGATATATCAGTGTGTTACAGTGAGGGGTGTGGGATATATCAGTGTGTTACAGTGAGGGGTGTGGGATATATCAGTGTGTTACAGTGAGGGGTGTGGGATATATCAGTGTGTTACAGTGAGGGGTGTGGGGTATATCAGTGTGTTACAGTGAGTGGGGGGTGACGTGTTAATTGGAATTTTTTTGCATTTTTCAGATGAATGCTTTTGAGATCCAGAAGAAGTTTAAAATCCTGAACACGGTTAGTAAGATCCTCCCTCATTGCTGACCCTCCCTCAGCCCCGACCCTCCCTCAGCACCGACCCTCCCTCAGCACCGACCCTCCCTCAGCACCGACCCTCCCTCAGCACCGACCCTCCCTCAGCCCCGACCCTCCCTCAGCACCGACCCTCCCTCAGCACCGACCCTCCCTCAGCACCGACCCTCCCTCAGCCCTGACCCTCCCTCAGCCCTGACTCTCCCTCAGCCCCGACCCTCCCTCAGCACCGACCCTCCCTCAGCCCCGACCCTCCCACAGCACCGACCCTCCCTCAGCACTGACCCTCCCTCAGCACCGACCCTCCCTCAGCACCGACCCTCCCTCAGCGCTGACTCTCCCTCAGCCCCGACCCTCCCTCAGCACCGACCCTCCCTCAGCACCGACCCTCCCTCAGCCCTGACCCTCCCTCAGCCCCGACCCTCCCTCAGCCCCGACCCTCCCTCAGCACCGACCCTCCCTCAGCACCGACCCTCCCTCAGCACCGACCCTCCCTCAGCACCGACCCTCCCTCAGCCCTGACCCTCCCTCAGTGCCGACCCTCCCTCAGCGCCGACCCTCCCTCAGCACTGACCCTCCCTCAGCCCTGACCCTCCCTCAGCAGTGACCCTCCCTCAGCAGTGACCCTCCCTCAGCACCGACCCTCCCTCAGCCCCGACCCTCCCTCAGCACCGACCCTCCCTCAGCACCGACCCTCCCTCAGCACCGACCCTCCCTCAGCCCTGACCCTCCCTCAGCCCTGACCCTCCCTCAGCCCTGACCCTCCCTCAGCACCGACCCTCCCTCAGCCCTGACCCTCCCTCAGCACCGACCCTCCCTCAGCACCGACCCTCCCTCAGCACCGACCCTCCCTCAGCACTGACCCTCCCTCAGCACTGTCCCTCCCTCAGCACTGACCCTCCCTCAGCACCGACCCTCCCTCAGCACTCACCCTCCCTCAGCACCGACCCTCCCTCAGCGCCGACCCTCCCTCAGCGCCGACCCTCCCTCAGCGCCGACCCTCCCTCAGCACTGACCCTCCCTTAGCCCTGACCCTCCCGCGGCACCGACCCTCCCTCAGCCCTGACCCTCCCTCAGCACCGACCCTCCCTCAGCACCGACCCTCCCTCAGCCCCGACCCTCCCTCAGCACCGACCCTCCCTCAGCCCCGACCCTCCCTCAGCCCCGACCCTCCCTCAGCACCGACCCTCCCTCAGCCCCGACCCTCCCTCAGCACTGACCCTCCCTCAGCCCCGACCCTCCCCCTTTGGGATGTGTGAGATCCGGGTTGATGGGTCTGCCTGTAGCTTGTGTTCCGCAGCGGTGCGTTTTTCACCTCTCCTGTCTCCCTCTGTTGCCCCAGATCTTGGCTTACCTCAAATCCGAGCACACCTTCTTCCACCAAGGCTATGACCTGGTCACCGACCTCGCTCCCCTGATGAAGATGATCTTTTCTCAGGTAATCTTGTCTCCTCCCAGTACCCCAGCAGCGCCATCCCCACCTTCCCCTTCCTCTCCCACCGCACAAAAGTGCGCTTGTGCAGTGAACTGGAAGGGTTCTGGGTCCATTGGGGGATGGTGTAGAGCGGGAGGGAACGGGGAAGGGGTTTGGGGTCCATTGGGGGACGGTGTAGAGCGGGAAGGAACGGGAAAGGGGTTTGGGGTCCATTGGGGATGGTGGAGAGCGGGAGGGAACGGGGAAGGGGTTTGGGGTCCATTGGGGATAGTGTAGAGCGGGAGGGAACAGGGAAGGGGTTTAGGGTCAATTGGGGTCGGTGTAGAGCAGGAGGGAACGGGGAAGGGGTTTGGGGTCCATTGGGGTCGTCTTAGAGCCGGAGGGAACGGGGAAGGGGTTTGGGGTCCATTGTGGACGGTGCAGAGCGGGAAGGAGCGGGGTAGGGTTCTGGGTCCATTGGGGATGGTGTAGAGCGGGAGGGAACGGGGAAGGGGTTTGGGGTCCATTGGGGACGGTGTAGAGCGGGAGGGAACGGGGAAGGGGTTTGGGGTCCATTGGGGAAGGTGTAGAGCGGGAGGGAACAGGAAGGGGTTTGGGGTCCATTGGGGACGGTGTAGAGCGGGAGGGAACGGGAAGGCGTTTGCGGTCCATTGGGGACGGTGTAGAGAGGGCGGGAACAGGAAGGGGTTTGGGGTCCATTGGGACGGTATAGAGTGGGAGGGAACGGGGAAGGGGTTTGGGGTCGGTGTAGAGCGGGAGGGAACGGGGAAGGGTTTTGGGGTCCATTGGGGAAGGTGTACAGCGGGTGGGAACGGGGAAGGGGTTTGGGGTCCATTGGGGACGGTGTAGAGTGGGAGGGAACGGGGAAGGGGTTTGGGGTCCATTGGGGGACGGTCTAGAGCGGGAGGGAACGGGGAAGGGGTTTGGGGTCCATTGGGGACGGTGTAGTGCGGGAGGGAACGGGGAAGAGGTTTAGGGTCAATTGGGGTCGGTGTAGAGCGGGAGTGAATGGGGAAGGGGTTTGGGGTCCATTGGGGGACGGTGTAGAGCGGGAGGGAACGGGGAAGGGGTTTGGGGTCCATTGGGGACGGTGTAGAGCGGGAGGGAATGGGGAAGGGGTTTAGGGTCAATTGGGGTCGGTGTAGAGCAGGAGGGAACGGGGAAGGGGTTTGGGACGCATTGGGGATGATGTAGAGCGGGAGGTAACGGAGAAGGGGTTTGGAGTCCTTTGGGGATGGTGTAGAGCGGGAGGGAACGGGGAAGAAGTTTGGGGTCCATTGGGGACGGTGTAGAGAGGGAGGGAACAGGAAGGGGTTTGGGGTCCATTGGGGACGGTGTAGAGCGGGAGGGAACGGGAAGGCATTTGGGGTCCATTGGGGACGGTGTAGAGAGGGCGGGAACAGGAAGGGGTTTGGGGTCCATTGGGGACGGTGTAGAGCGGGAGGGAACGGGGAAGGGGTTTGGGGTCCGTGTAGAGCGGGAGGGAACGGGGAAGGGTTTTGGAGTCCATTGGGGAGGTGTAGAGCGGGAGGGAACAGGGAAGGGGTTTGGGGTCCATTCGGGACGGTGTAGAGAGGGAGGGAACAGGAAGGGGTTTGGGGTCCATTGGGCACGGTGTAGAGCGGGAGGGAACGGGGAAGGGGTTTGGGGTCCATTGGGGACGGTGTACAGCGGGAGGGAACGGGGAAGGGGTTTGGGGTCCATTGGGGATGGTGTAGAGCGGGAGGGAATGGGGAAGGGGTTTGGGGTCCATTGGGGACGGTGTAGAGCAGGAGGGAACGGGGAAGGGGTTTGGGGTCAGTGTAGAGCGGGAGGGAACGGGGAAGGGTTTTGGGGTCCATTGGGGACGGTGTACAGCGGGAGGCAACGGGGAAGGGGTTTGGGGTCCATTGGGGGACGGTGTAGAGCGGGAGGGAACGGGGAAGGGGTTTGGGGTCCATTGGTGACGGTGTAGAGCGGGAGGGAATGGGAAAGGGGTTTGGGGTCCATTGGGGACGGTGTAGAGCGGGCGGGAACGGGGAAGGGGTTTGGGGTCCATTTGGGACGGTGTAGAGCAGGAGGGAACGGGGAAGGGGTTTGGGGTCCATTGGGGACGCTGTAGAGCGGGAGGGAACAGGGAAGGGGTTTTGGGTCCATTGGGGACAGTGTAGAGCGGGAGGGAACAGGGAAGCGGTTTGGGGTCCATTGGGGACGGTGTAGAGCGGGAGGGAATGGGGAAGGGGTTTGGGGTCCACTGGGGACGGTGTAGAGTGGGAGGGAACAGGGAAGGGGTTTGGGGTCCATTGGGGACAGTGTAGAGCGGGAGGGAACGGGGAAGTGGTTTGGGGTCCATTGGGGACGGTGTAGAGCGGGAGGGAACAGGGAAGGGGTTTGGGGTCCATGAGGGACAGTGTAGAGCGGGAGGGAATGGGGAAGGGGTTTGGGGTCCATTGGGGACGGTGTAGAGCGGGAGGGAACAGGGAAGGGGTTTGGGGTCTATTGGGGACGGTGTTGAGCGGGAGTGAATGGGGAAGGGGTGTGCGGTCCATCGGGACGGTGTAGAGGGGGAGGGAACGGGGAAGGGCTTTGGGGCCCACTGGGGTTGGTGAAGAGCGGGAGGGAACTGGGAAGGGGTTTGGGGTCCATTGGGGACGGTGTAGAGCAGGAGGGAAAGAGGGGTTTGGGATCCATTGGGCCGGTGTGGAGCGGGAGGGAACAGGAAGGGGTTTAGGGTCAATTGGGGTCGGTGTAGAGCAGGAGGGAACGGGGAAGGGGTTTGGGACGCATTGGGGATGATGTAGAGCGGGAGGTAACGGAGAAGCGGTTTGGAGTCCTTTGGGGATGGTGTAGAGCGGGAGGGAACGGGGAAGGGGTTTGGGGTCCATTGGGGACGCTGTAGAGCGGGAGGGAACAGGGAAGGGGTTTTGGGTCCATTGGGGACAGTGTAGAGCGGGAGGGAACAGGGAAGGGGTTTGGGGTCCATTGGGGACGGTGTAGAGCGGGAGGGAATGGGGAAGGGGTTTGGGGTGCATTGGGGACGGTGTAGAGTGGGAGGGAACAGGGAAGGGGTTTGGGGTCCACTGGGGACAGTGTAGAGCGGGAGGGAACGGGGAAGTGGTTTGGGGTCCATTGGGGACGGTATAGAGCGGGAGGGAACAGGGAAGGGGTTTGGGGTCCATGAGGGACAGTGTAGAGCGGGAGGGAACGGGGAAGGGGTTTGGGGTCCATTGGGGACGGTGTAGAGCGGGAGGGAACAGGGAAGGGGTTTGGGGTCTATTGGGGACGGTGTTGAGCGGGAGTGAATGGGGAAGGGGTGTGCGGTCCATCGGGACGGCGTAGAGGGGGAGGGAACGGGGAAGGGCTTTGGGGCCCACTGGGGTTGGTGAAGAGCGGGAGGGAACTGGGAAGGGTTTTGGGGTCCATTGGGGACGGTGTAGAGCAGGAGGGAAAGAGAAGGGGTTTGGGATCCATTGGGCCGGTGTGGAGCGGGAGGGAACAGGAAGGAGTTGGGGTCCATCGGAGGACGGCATAGAGTGGGAGGGAACGGGGAAGGGGTTTGGGCTCCATTGGGGGACGGTGTAGAGCGGGAGGGAACGGGGAAGGGGTTTGGGCTCCATTGGGGACAATGCAGAGCGGGAGGGAATGGGGAAGGGGTTTGGGCTCCACTGGGGACGGTGGAGAGAGGGAGGGAACAGGAAGGGGTTTGGCGTCCATTGGGGATGGTAGTAGAGAGGGAGGGAACGGGAAGGGGTTTGGGTTCCATTGGGGACGGTGTAGAGCGGGAGGGAACGGGGAAGGGGTTTGGGGTCCATTGGGGATGGTGTCGAGCGGGAGGGAACGGGGAAGCGTTTTGGGGTCCATTGGGGACGGTGTACAGCGGGAGGGAACGGGGAAGGGGTTTGGGGTCCATTGGGGATGGTGTAGAGCGGGAGGGAATGGGGAATGGGGAAGGGGTTTGGGGTCCATTGGGGACGGTGTAGAGCAGGAGGGAACGGGGAAGGGGTTTGGGGTCAGTGTAGAGCGGGAGGGAACGGGGAAGGGGTTTGGGGTCCATTGGGGATGGTAGTAGAGAGGGAGGGAACGGGAAGGGGTTTGGGTTCCATTGGGGACGGTGTAGAGCGGGAGGGAATGGGGAAGGGGTTTGGGGTCCATTGGGGACGGTGTAGAGCAGGAGGGAACGGGGAAGGGGTTTGGGGTCAGTGTAGAGCGGGAGGGAACGGGGAAGGGTTTTGGGGTCCATTGGGGACGGTGTACAGCGGGAGGCAACGGGGAAGGGGTTTGGGGTCCATTGGAGGACGGTGTAGAGCGGGAGGGAACGGGGAAGGGGTTTGGGGTCCATTGGGGACGGTGTAGAGCGGGAGGGAATGGGAAAGGTGTTTGGGGTCCATTGGGGACGGTGTCGAGCGGGCGGGAACGGGGAAGGGGTTTGGGGTCCTTTTGGGACGGTGTAGAGCAGGAGGGAACGGGGAAGGGGTTTGGGGTCCATTGGGGACGCTGTAGAGCGGGAGCGAACAGGGAAGGGGTTTTGGGTCCATTGGGGACAGTGTAGAGCGGGAGGGAACAGGGAAGGGGTTTGTGGTCCATTGGGGACGGTGTAGAGCGGGAGGGAATGGGGAAGGGGTTTGGGGTCCATTGGGGACGGTGTAGAGCAGGAGGGAACGGGGAAGGGGTTTGGGGTCCATTGGGGACGGTGTAGAGCGGGAGGGAACAGGGAAGGGGTTTGGTGACCCATTGGGGACAGTGTGAGGGAACGGGGAAGGGGTTTGGTGACCTACTGGGGACAGTGTGAGGGAACGGGGACGGGGTTTGGTGGGCCATTGGGGACAGTGTGAGGGAACGGGGAAGGGGTTTGGTGACCCATTGGGGACAGTGTGAGGGAACGGGGAAGGGGTTTGGGGTCCCATTGGGGACAGTGTGAGGGAACGGGGAAGGGGTTTGGGGTCCATTGGGGACAGTGTGAGGGAACGAGGACGGGGTTTGGTGGCCCATTGGGGACAGTGTGAGGGAACGGGGAAGGGGTTTGGTGACCCATTGGGGACAGTGTGAGGGAACGGGGAAGGGGTTTGGGGTCCCATTGGGGACAGTGTGAGGGAACGGGGAAGGGGTTTGGTGACCCATTGGGGACAGTGTGAGGGAACGGGGGAGGGGTTTGGTGGCCCATTGGGGACAGTGTGAGGGAACGGGGAAGGGGTTTGGTGACCCACTGGGGACAGTGTGAGGGAATGGGGAAGGGGTTTGGGGCCCATTGGGGACAGTGTGAGGGAACGGGGACGGGGTTTGGTGACCCATTGGGGACAGTGTGAGGGAACGGGGAAGGGGTTTGGTGACCCATTGGGGACAGTGTGAGGGAACGGGGAAGGGGTTTGGGGCCCCTTGGGGACAGTGTGAGGGAACGGGGAAGGGGTTTGGTGACCCATTGGGGACAGTGTGAGGGAACGGGGACCGGGTTTGGTGACCTACTGGGGACAGTGTGAGGGAACGGGGACGGGGTTTGGTGGGCCATTGGGGACAGTGTGAGGGAACGGGGAAGGGGTTTGGTGACCCATTGGGGACAGTGTGAGGGAACGGGGAAGGGGTTTGGGGTCCCATTGGGGACAGTGTGAGGGAACGGGGAAGGTGTTTGGTGGCCCATTGGGGACAGTGTGAGGGGACGGGGACGGGGTTTGGTGACCCATTGGGGACAGTGTGTGGGAACGGGGAAGGGGTTTGGTGGCCTATTGGGGACAGTGTGAGCGAACGGGGAAGGGGGTTGGTGGCCATTGCGGACAGTGTGAGGGAACGGGGAAGGGGTTTGGTGGCCCATTGGGGACAGTGTGAGGGAACGGGGAAGGGGTTTGGTGACCTACTGGGTACAGTGTGAGGGAACGGGGAAGGGGTTTGGTGGCCCACTGGGGACAGTGTGAGGGAACGGGGAAGTGTTTTGGTGACCCATTGGGGACAGTGTGAGGAAACGGGGAAGGGGTTTGGTGACCTATTGGGTACAGTGTGAGGGAACGGGGAAGGGGTTTGGTGACCTATTGGGGACAGTGTGATCGAACGGGGAAGGGGTTTGGTGGCCCATTGGGGACAGTGTGAGGGAACGGGGAAGGGGTTTGGTGACCTATTGGGGACAGTGTGAGAGAACGGGGAAGGGGTTTGGTGACCTATTGGGGACAGTGTGAGGGAACGGGGAAGGGGTTTGGGGTCCATCGGGGACAGTGTGAGGGAACGGGGAAGGGGTTTGGTGACCCATTGGGGACAGTCTGAGGGAACGGGGACGGGGTTTGGTTACCCATTGGGGACAGTGTGAGGGAACGGGGAAGGGGTTTGGTGACCCATTGGGGACAGTGTGAGGGAACGGGGACGGGGTTTGGTGGGCCATTGGGGACAGTGTGAGGGAACGGGGAAGGGGTTTGGTGACCCATTGGGGACAGTGTGAGGGAACGGGGAAGGGGTTTGGTGGCCCATTGGGGACAGTGTGAGGGGACGGGGAAGGGGTTTGGTGACCCATTGGGGACAGTGTGAGGGAACGGGGAAGGGGTTTGGTGACCCATTGGGGACAGTGTGAGGGGACGGAGACGGGGTTTGGTGACCCATTGGGGACAGTGTGAGGGAACGGGGAAGGGGTTTGGTGGCCCATTGGGGACAGTGTGAGGGAACGGGGAAGGGGGTTGGTGGCCATTGGGGACAGTGTGAGGGAACGGGGAAGGGGTTTGGTGACCCATTGGTGACATTGTGAGGGAACGGGGAAGGGGTTTGGAGTCCATTGGGGACAGTGTGTGGGAACGGGGAAGGGGTTTGGGGCCCATTGGGGACATTGTGAGGGAACGGGGAAGGGGTTTGGTGACCCATTGGGGACAGTGTGAGGGAACGGGGAAGGGGTTTGGTGACCTATTGGGTACAGTGTGAGGGAACGGGGAAGGGGTTTGGTGACCTATTGGGGACAGTGTGATCGAACGGGGAAGGGGTTTGGTGGCCCATTGGGGACAGTGTGAGGGGACGGGGAAGGGGTTTGGTGACCTATTGGGGACAGTGTGAGGGAACGGGGAAGGGGTTTGGTGACCTATTGGGGACAGTGTGAGGGAACGGGGAAGGGGTTTGGTGACCTATTGGGGACAGTGTGTGGGAACGGGGAAGGGGTTTGGTGGCCCATTGGGGACAGTGTGAGGGAACGGGGAAGGGGTTTGGTGGCCCATTGGGGACAGTGTGAGGGAACGGGGAAGGGGTTTGGTGGCCCATTGGGGACAGTGTGAGGGAACGGGGAAGGGGTTTGGTGGGCCATTGGGGACAGTGTGAGGGAACGGGGAAGGGGTTTGGTGACCCATTGGGGACAGTGTGAGGGAACGGGGAAGGGGTTTGGTGACCTATTGGGTACAGTGTGAGGGAACGGGGAAGGGGTTTGGTGACCTATTGGGGACAGTGTGATCGAACGGGGAAGGGGTTTGGTGGCCCATTGGGGACAGTGTGAGGGGACGGGGAAGGGGTTTGGTGACCTATTGGGGACAGTGTGAGGGAACGGGGAAGGGGTTTGGTGACCTATTGGGGACAGTGTGTGGGAACGGGGAAGGGGTTTGGTGGCCCATTGGGGACAGTGTGAGGGAACGGGGAAGGGGTTTGGTGGCCCATTGGGGACAGTGTGAGGGAACGGGGAAGGGGTTTGGTGGCCCATTGGGGACAGTGTGAGGGGACGGGGAAGGGGTTTGGTGACCTATTGGGGACAGTGTGATCGAACGGGGAAGGGGTTTGGTGGCCCATTGGGGACAGTGTGAGGGAACGGGGAAGGGGTTTGGTGACCCATTGGGGACAGTGGGAGGGAACGGGGAAGGGGTTTGGTGACCCATTGGGGACAGTGTGAGGGAACGGGGACGAGGTTTGGTGGGCCATTGGGGACAGTGTGAGGGAACGGGGAAGGGGTTTGGGGTCCATCGGGGACAGTGTGAGGGAACGGGGAAGGGGTTTGGTGACCCATTGGGGACAGTGTGAGGGAACGGGGACGGGGTTTGGTGACCCATTGGGGACAGTGTGAGGGAACGGGGACGGGGTTTGGTGGGCCATTGGGGACAGTGTGAGGGAACGGGGAAGGGGTTTGGTGACCCATTGGGGACAGTGTGAGGGAATGGGGAAGGGGTTTGGGGTCCATCGGGGACAGTGTGAGGGAACGGGGAAGGGGTTTGGTGACCCATTGGGGACAGTGTGAGGGAACGTGGAAGGGGTTTGGTGACCCATTGGGGACAGTGTGAGGGAACGGGGACGGGGTTTGGTGGGCCATTGGGGACAGTGTGAGGGAACGGGGAAGGGGTTTGGTGACCCATTGGGGACAGTGTGAGGGAACAGGGACGGGGTTTGGTGACCCACTGGGGACAGTGTGAGGGAACGGGGAAGGGGTTTGGTGACCCATTGGGGACAGTGTGAGGGAACGGGGAAGGGGTTTGGGGTCCATTGGGGACAGTGTGAGGGAACGGGGAAGGGGTTTGGTGGCCCATTGGTGACAGTGTGAGGGGACGGGGAAGGGGTTTGGTGGCCCATTGGGGACAGTGTGAGGGAACGGGGAAGGGGTTTGGTGGCCCATTGGGGACAGTGTGAGGGAACGGGGAAGGGGTTTGGTGCCCCTTGGGGACAGTGTGAGGGAACGGGGAAGGGGTTTGGTGGCTCATTGGGGACATTGTGAGGGAACGGGGACGGGGTTTGGTGGCTCATTGGGGACAGTGTGAGGGAACGGGGAAGGGGTTTGGTGGCTCATTGGGGACAGTGTGAGGGAACGGGGAAGGGGTTTAGTGGCCCATTGGGGACAGTGTGAGGGAACGGGGAAGGGGTTTGGTGACCCATTGGGGACAGTGTGAGGGAACGGGGAACGGGTTTGGTGACCCATTGGGGACATTGTGAGGGAACGGGGAAGGGGTTTGGTGAGCCACTGGGGACAGTGTGAGGGAACGGGGAAGGGGTTTGGTGGGCCATTGGGAACAGTGTGAGGGAACGGGGAAGGGGTTTGGTGACCCATTGGGGACATTGTGAGGGAACGGGGAAGGGGTTTGGTGAGCCACTGGGGACAGTGTGAGGGAACGGGGAAGGGGTTTGGTGGGCCATTGGGGACAGTGTGAGGGAACGGGGAAGGGGTTTGGTGGCCCATTGGGGACAGTGTGAGGGAACGGGGAAGGGGTTTGGGGCCCATTGGGGACAGTGTGAGGGAACGGGGAAGGGGTTTGGTGGTCCATTGGAGACAGTGTGAGGGAACGGGGAAGGGGTTTGGGGCCCATTGGGGACAGTGTGAGGGAACGGGGAATGGGTTTGGTGGCCCATTGGAGACAGTGTGAGGGGACTGGGAAGGGGTTTGGGGTCCATTGGGGACAGTGTGAGGGAACGGGGAAGGGGTTTGGGGTCCCATTGGGGACAGTGTGAGGGAACGGGGAAGGGGTTTGGTGGCCCATTGGGGACAGTGTGAGGGAACGGGGAAGGGGTTTGGTGACCCTTGTTGACCCATTGGGGACAGTGTGAGGGAACGGGGAAGGGGTTTGGTGCCCCTTGGGGACAGTGTGAGGGAACGGGGAAGGGGTTTGGTGGCCCATTGGGGACAGTGTGAGGGAACGGGGAAGGGGTTTGGTGACCTATTGGGGACAGTGTGAGGGAACGGGGAAAGGGTTTGGTGACCCATTGGGGACGGTGTGAGGGAACGGGGTCGGGGTTTGTTGGCCCATTGGGGACAGTGTGAGGGAACGGGGAAGGGGTTTGGTGACCCATTGGGGACAGTGTGAGGGAACGGGGAAGGGGTTTGGACGCCCATTGGGGACAGTGTGAGGGAACGGGGAAGGGGTTTGGTGACCCACTGGGGACGGTGTGAGGGAACGGGCAAGGGGTTTGGTGACCCATTGGGGACAGTGTGAGGGAACGGGGAAGGGGTTTGGTGGCCCAGTGTGGACAGTGTGAGGAAACGGGGAAGGGGTTTGTGGTCCACTGGGCGCAGTGTGAGGGAACGGGGTAGGGGTTCGGGATTCATTGGGGACGGTGTAGAGCGGGAGGGAACAGGGAAGGTGTTTGGGGTCCATTGGGGACGGTGTAGAGCGGGAGGGAACGGGGAAGGGGTTTGGGGCCCATTGGGGACAGTGTGAGGGAACGGGGAAGGGGTTTGGTGACCCATTGGACACAGTGTGAGGGAACGGGGAAGGGGTTTGGTGGCCCATTGGGGACAGTGTGAGGAAACGGGGAAGGGATTTGGTGACCCATTGGGGACAGTGTGAGGGAACGGGGAAGGGGTTTGGTGGCCCATTGGGGACAGTGTGAGGGAACGGGGAAGGGGTTTGGTGACCCACTGGGGACAGTGTGAGGGGACGGGGAAGGGGTTTGGTTGCCCATTGGGGACAGTGTGAGGGAACGGGGAAGGGGTTTGGTGACCCATTGGGGACAGTGTGAGGAAACGGGGAAGGGATTTGGTGACCCACTGGGGACAGTGTGAGGGAACGGGGGAGGGGGTTTGGTGGCCCATTGGGGACAGTGTGAGGGAACGGGGAAGGGGTTTGGTGGCCCATTGGGGACAGTGTGAGGGAACGGGGAAGGGATTTGGTGACCCATTGGGGACAGTGTGAGGGAACGGGGGAGGGGTTTGGTGGCCCATTGGGGACAGTGTGAGGGAACGGGGAAGGGATTTGGTGACCCATTGGGGACAGTGTGAGGGAACGGGGAAGGGGTTTGGTGGCCCATTGGGGACAGTGTGAGGGAACGGGGAAGGGATTTGGTGACCCATTGGGGACAGTGTGAGGGAACGGGGGAGGGGGTTTGGTGGCCCATTGGGGACAGTGTGAGGGAACGGGGAAAGGGTTTGGTGACCCATTGGGGACAGTGTGAGGGAACGGGGAAGGGGTTTGGTGACCCATTGGGGACAGTGTGAGGGAACGGTGAAGGGGTTTGGTGACCCATTGGGGACAGTGTGAGGGAACGGTGAAGGGGTTTGGTGACCCATTGGGGACAGTGTGAG
This sequence comes from Chiloscyllium plagiosum, assembly GCF_037043375.1. Taxonomy (NCBI): domain Eukaryota; kingdom Metazoa; phylum Chordata; class Chondrichthyes; order Orectolobiformes; family Hemiscylliidae; genus Chiloscyllium; species Chiloscyllium plagiosum. The sequence goes on along the minus strand of NW_028270356.1, from coordinate 67,467 downwards.
GGAACGGGGAAGGGGTTTGGTGACCCATCGGGGACAGTGTGAGGGAACGGGGAAGGGGTTTGGTGACCCATTGGGGACAGTGTGAGGGAACGGGGAAGGGATTTGGTGGCTCATTGGGGACAGTGTGAGGGAGCGGGGAAGGGATTTGGTGGCTCATTGGGGACAGTGTGAGGGGACAGGGTTTGGTGGCCCATTGGGGACAGTGTGAGGGGACAGGGTTTGCTGGCCCATTGGGGACGGTGTCGAGCGGGAGGGTACGGGGAGGGCGCGTGTCCATGGGTTGGGTTCCTGCACGGTGTTGGGTGACACCAGTGAGCGTTTGGCCCTGTGTCTCAGGCTGTGACCTCTCTCCGAACCCCCCCACCCCAGATCGATCAGTGGTCCGTGGAGCTCGTCCTCCAGCAGAGCGAGATGGAGCAGAAACTCCTGGCTGCTCAGCTCCAGGTGAACCGGGAAAACTCTCTCTGAGCTGGCCCCTGTCTCCTCGTGCCCTTGAGAAAGGAGGAGGCCATTCTCTCTCTCCCTCCTCCCCCTCGGCTATTACTCAGGAACAGGAGGCCTTTCAGCTCCCTTTTCTCTCTCTCGACACTGTTCATGTCTCTTGCTCGCTGTCACTCTCTCTCTCTCGCTCTCTGTCTCTCTCTTTCTCTCTCTTGCTCTCGCACTCTCCACTTTCGCTGTCCATCTCTCGCACTCCCTCTTGCTCATTCTCGCTCTCCACCTCTTTCTCGCTCCCTGTCTTTATCTCTCTCTCTGTCTCTCTCTCTCTGTCTCTCTGTCTCTCTCTGTCTCTCACTCTCTCTTTCTCTCTCTCTCTCTCTCTCTCTCTCTCTCCGTCTCTTTCTCTGTCTCTCTCTGTCTCGCTCTGTGTCTCTCTCTCTTTGTCTCTCCGTCTCTTTCTCTGTCTCTCTCTGTCTCGCTCTGTGTCTCTCTCTCTCTGTCTCTCTATCTCTCGCTCTGTTTCTCCCTGTTTCTCTGTCTCTCAGTCTCTGTCTCTTTGTTTCGCTCTCACTCTCCTCTTTCACTGTCCACCTCTAGCACTCTATCTTTCTCACCGTGTGTCTCTCTCTCCTTCTCTGTCTCTTTCTCTCTCTTCCTTCCCTGCATGCTTCCTGTCTGTCACTCTCTGTCTGTTTCCCTGTCTGTCTCTCTCTCTCTCTCTGTCTGTCACTCTCTCTCTGTCTGTCTCTCTCTCTGTCACTCTCTCTCTGTCACTCTCTCTCTGTCTCTCTCTGTCTGTCACTCTCTCTCTCTCTGTCTCTGTCTGTCACTCTCTCTCTGTCTCTCTCTCTCTCTGTCTCCCCCTCTCTCTCTCTCTCTCTCTCTCTGTCTCTCTCTCTCTGTCTCTCTCTCTGTCTCTCTCTCTCTCTGTCTGTCTCTCTCTGTCTCCCTCTGTCTCTGTCTCTCTCTGTCTCTCTGTCTCTCTGTCACCCCCCCCTCTCTCTCTCTCTCTCTGTCTCTCTCTCTCTCTGTCTCTCACTCTCTCTGTCTCTCTCTCTCTCTGTCTCTCTCTCGCTGTCTCTCTCTCTCTGTCTCTCTCTCTCTCTGTCTCTCCCTGCCTCTCTCTCTCTGTCTCTCTCTCTCTCTGTCTCTGTCTCTCTCTCTCTCTCTGTCTCTCTCTCTCTCTCTCTCTCTCTCTGTCTCTCTCCTCTCCTCTCTCTCTCTGTCTCCCTCTCTCTCTCTGTCTCTCTCTCTCTCTCTGTCTCTCTCTCTGTCTCTTTCTCTCTCTGTCTCTCACTCTCGCTCTCCATCTCACTGTCTCACTCTTCCTCCCCCCTTTAAACCCTGTCCCACAGGATAACGAGACGGACCTGGGGACTGAGTATTTGACCAAAGCGCCTGCAGGAACTGTAATTGAGGGTTACCTGTTCATGCGAGCACCCCGTACCTCGAAGACCTGGAACAGGTGAGTACCGAGCATCCCTGTCAGAGGGTCAGCACCGGGGGAGTGGGCGCTGAGGGAGGGTCAGTGCTGAGGGAGGGTCACTGCTGAGGGAGGGTCGGGGCTGAGGGAGGGTTGGTGCTGAGGGAGGGTCGGTGCTGAGGCGGGATCGGTGCTGAGGGAGGGTCGGTGCTGAGGGAGGGTCGGTGCTGAGGGAGGGTCGGCGCTTAGGGAGGGTCGGTGCTGAGGGAGGGAGAGTGCTGAGGGAGGGTCGGGGCTAAGGGAGGGTCAGCGCTGAGGGAGGGTCGGGGCTGAGGGAGGGTCGGGGCTGAGGGAGGGTCGGGGCTGAGGGAGGGTCGGTGCTGAGGGAGGGTCGGTGCTGAGGGAGGGTCGGGGCTGAGGGAGGGTCGGGGCTGAGGGAGGGTCGGTGCTGAGGGAGGGTCGGTGCTGAGGGAGCGGGTGCTGAGGGAGGGTCGGTGCTGGGGGAGGGTCGGTGCTGAGGGAGGGTCGGTGCTGAGGGAGGGTCAGTGCTGAGGGAGGGGGCGCTGAGGGAGCGTCAGTGCTGAGGGAGGGTCAGTGCTGAGGGAGGGTCGGTGCTGAGGGAAGGTCAGTGCTGAGGGAGGGTCAGTGCTGAGGGTCGGTCGGTGCTGAGGGAGGGTCGGTGCTGAGGGAGGGTGAGTGCTGAGGGAGGGTCGGTGCTGAGGGAGGGTGAGTGCTGCAGGAGCAGGTGCTGAGGGAGGGTCGGTGCTGAGGGAGGGTCGGTGCTGAGGGAGGGTCAGTGCTGAGGGAGGGTGAGTGCTGCAGGAGCAGGTGCTGAGGGAGGGTCGGTGCTGAGGGAGGGTCGGTGCTGAGGGAGGGTCAGTGCTGAGGGAGGATCGGTGCTGAGGGAGGGTCAGTGCTGAGGGAGGGTCAGTGCTGAGGGAGGGTCGGTGCTGAGGGAGGGTCAGTGCTGAGGGAGGATCGGTGCTGAGGGAGGGTCGGTGCTGAGGGAGCGGGTGCTGAGGGAGGGTCGGTGCTGAGGGAGGGTCAGTGCTGAGGGAGGGTCGGTGCTGAGGGAGGGTCGGTGCTGAGGGAGGGTCGGTGCTGAGGGAGGGTCGGTGCTGAGGGAGGGTCAGTGCTGAGGGAGGGTCGGTGCTGAGGGAGGGTCAGTGCTGAGGGAGGGTCAGTGCTGAGGGAGGGTCGGTGCTGAGGGAGGGTCGGTGCTGAGGGAGGATCGGTGCTGAGGGAGGGTCGGTGCTGAGGGAGGATAGGTGCTGAAGGAGAGTCAGTTCAACCTGCCTCATCTCTCTTTGTTTTCTCTCTCCCTGTGTCTCCCCCCGTGGTATTTCCTCTCTCTCTCGCACTCTCCGTTTTGCTGTCTCCCTTTCACGCTTTCTCTCTTGTACGCCCTCTGTCTCGCACTCTCCATTTTGTACTCTCTTTCTCCTGCACTCTTTTTCCCATGCGCTCTCTTACATTCGCTCTATCATGTGCTGTCACTCTCTCTCATGTTCACTCGCTTTCTCACGCATTGGCGCTCTCTCTCTCTCTCTGTCTCTCTCTCTCTCTCTCTCTCTCTCTCTCTCTCTCTCTCTCTCCATCTCTCTCTCTCTCTCTCTCCATCTCTATCCCACAGACGCTGGTTTAGCATTAAAGGCCATCAGTTGGTGTACCACGTACCAGCCAAGGTAGGACTGATTTGGGGTGATGTGGGAAACTGGGGTGATGTAGGCGATAATATTCCTGGGCAAATGTACTCTTCCCTTCCCCACCTCGGGGGCTGGGAGAGATTTACCAGGATGTTACCCTGGGGCTGGGAGAGATTTACCAGGATGTTACCCTGGGGCTGGGAGAGATTTACCAGGATGTTACCCTGGGGCTGGGAGAGATTTACCAGGATGTTACCCTTTGGGGCTGGGAGAGATTTACCAGGATGTTACCCTGGGACTGGGAGAGATTTACCAGGATGTTACCCTGGGGCTGGGAGAGATTTACCAGGATGTTACCCTGGGGCTGGGAGAGATTTACCAGGATGTTACCCTTTGGGACTGGGAGAGATTTACCAGGATGTTACCCTGGGACTGGGAGAGATTTACCAGGATGTTACCCTGGGGCTGGGAGAGATTTACCAGGATGTTACCCTTTGGGGCTGGGAGAAATTTACCAGGATGTTACCCTGGGACTGGGAGAGATTTACCAGGATGTTACCCTGGGGCTGGGAGAGATTTACCAGGATGTTACCCTGGGGCTAGGAGAGATTTACCAGGATGTTACCCTGGGACTGGGAGAGATTTACCAGGATGTTACCCTGGGGCTGGGAGAGATTTACCAGGATGTTACCCTGGGGCTGGGAGAGATTTACCAGGATGTTACCCTTTGGGGCTGGGAGAGATTTACCAGGATGTTACCCTTTGGGGCTGGGAGAGATTTACCAGGATGTTGCGCTTTGGGGCTGGGAGAGATTTACCAGGATGTTATCCTTTGGGGCTGGGAGAGATTTACCAGGATGTTACCCTTTGGGACTGGGAGAGATTTACCAGGATGTCACCCTGGGACTGGGAGAGATTTACCAGGATGTTACCCTTTGGGGCTGGGAGAGATTTACCAGGATGTTACTCTTTGGGGCTGGGAGAGATTTACCAAGATGTTACCCTGGGACTGGGAGCGATTTACCAGGATGTTACCCTAGGACTGGGAGAGATATACCAGGATGTTACCCTGGGACTGGGAGAGATTTACCAGGATGTTTCCCTGGGGCTGAGAGAGATTTACCAGGATGTTACCCTGGGGCTGGGAGAAATTTACCAGGATGTTACCCTGGGGCTGGGAGAGATTTACCAGGATGTTACCCTTTGGGGCTGGGAGAGATTTACCCGGATGTTACCCTTTGGGGCTGGGAGAGATTTACCAGGATGTTACCCTGGGACTGGGAGAGATTTACCAGGATGTTACCCTTTGGGGCTGGGAGAGATTTACGAGGATGTTACCCTGGGGTTGGGAGAGATTTACCAGGATGTTACCCTGGGACTGGGAGAGATTTACCAGGATGTTACCCTGGGACTGGGAGAGATTTACCAGGATGTTTCCCTGGGGCTGAGAGAGATTTACCAGGATGTTACCCTGGGGCTGGGAGAGATTTACCAGGATGTTACCCTGGGGCTGGGAGAGATTTACCAGGATGTTACCCTGGGACTGGGAGAGATTTACCAGGATGTTACCCTGGGGCTGGGAGGGATTTACCAGGATGTTACCCTGGGACTGGGAGAGATTTACCAGGATGTTACCCTTTGGGGCTGGGAGAGATTTACCAGGATGTTACCCTGGGGGTGGGAGAGATTTACCAGGATGTTACCCTGGGGCTGGGAGAGATTTACCAGGATGTTACCCTTTGGGGCTGGGAGAGATTTACCAGGATGTTACCCTGGGGCTGGGAGAGATTTACCAGGATGTTACCCTTTGGGCTGGGAGAGATTTACCAGGATGTTACCCTTTCGGGCTGGGAGAGATTTACCAAGATGTTACCCTGGGGCTGGGAGAGATTTACCAGGATGTTATCCTTTGGGGCTGCGAGAGATTTACCAGAATGTTACCTTGGGACTGGGAGAGATTTACCCGGATGTTACCCTTTGGGGCTGGGAGAGATTTCCCAAGATGTTACCCTGGGACTGGGAGAGATTTACCAAGATGTTACCCTGGGACTGGGAGAGATTTCCCAGGATGTTACCCTTTGGGGCTGGGAGAGATTTACCAGGATGTTACCCTTTGGGGCTGGGAGGGATTTACCAGGATGTTACCCTGGGACTGGGAGAGATTTACCAGGATTTCTCCCGGGGGCTGGGAGTGATTTGCCAGGATGTCTCCCTTTGGGGCTGGGAGTGATTTGCCAGGATGTCTCCCTTTGGGGCTGGGAGAGATTTGCCAGGATGTCTCCCTTTGGGGCTGGGAGAGATTTACCAGGATGTTACCCTTTGGGGCTGGGAGAGATTTACCAGGATATTACCCTGGGACTGGGAGAGATTTACCAGGATTTCTCCCAGGCGCTGGGAGTGATTTGCCAGGATGTCTCCCTTTGGGGCTGGGAGAGATTTACCAGGATGTTACCCTGGGGCTGGGAGAGATTTACCAGGATGTTACCCTGGGGCTGGGAGAGATTTACCAGGATGTTACCCTGGGGCTGGGAGAGATTTACCAGAATGTTCCCATTTGTGGCTGGGAGAGATTTACCAGGATGTTACCCTGGGGCTGGGAGAGATTTACCAGGATGTTACCCTTTGGGGACTGGGAGAGATTTACCAGGATGTTACCCTGGGGCTGGGAGAGATTTACCAGGATGTTACCCTTTGGGGACTGGGAGAGATTTACCAGGATGTTACCCTTTGGGGCTGGGAGAGATTTACCAGGATGTTACCCTGGGGCTGGGAGAGATTTACCAGGACGTTACCCTGGGGCTGGGAGAGATTTACCAGGATGTTACCCTGGGGCTGGGAGAGATTTACCAGGATGTTACCCTGGGGCTGGGAGAGATTTACCAGGATGTTACCCTGGGACTGGGAGAGATTTACCAGGATGTTACCCTGGGACTGGGAGAGATTTACCAGGATGTTCCCCTTTCAGGCTGGTAGAGATTTACCAGAATGTTACTCTGGGGCTGGGAGAGATTTACCAGGATGTTACCCTGGGTCTGGGAGAGATTTACCAGGATGTCACCCTGCGGCTGGGAGAGATTTACCAGGATGTTACCCTTTGGGGCTGGGAAGATTTACCAGGATGTTAACCTGGGGATGGGAGAGATTTACCAGGATATTACCGTGGGGCTGGGAGAGATTTACCAGGATGTTACCCTGGGGCTGGGTGAGGTTTACCAGGATGTTACCCTGGGGCTGGGAGAGATTTACCAGGATGTTACCGTGGGGATGGGAGAGGTTTACCAGGATGTTACCCTTTGGGGCTGGGAGAGATTTACCAGGATGTTACCCTGGGGCTGGGAGAGATTTACCAGGATGTTCCCCTGGGGCTGGGAGAGATTTACCAGGATGTTACCCTGGGGCTGGGAGAGATTTACCAGGATGTCGCCCTTTGGGGCTGGGAGAGATTTACCAGGATGTTACCAAGGGGTTGGGAGAGATTTACCAGGATGTTACCCTGGGGCTGGGAGAGATTTACCAGGATGTTACCCTGCGGCTGGGAGAGATTTACCAGGATGTTACCCTGGGACTGGGAGAGATTTACCAGGATGTTACCCTGGGGCTGGGAGAGATTTACCAGGATGTTACCCTGGGGCTGGGAGAGATTTACCAGGATGTTACCCTGGGGCTGGGAGAGATTTACCAGGATGTTACCCTGGGACTGGGAGAGATTTACCAGGATGTTACCCTGGGACTGGGAGAGATTTACCAGGATGTTACCCTGGGGCTGGGAGAGATTTACCAGGATGTTACCCTGGGGCTGGGAGAGATTTACCAGGATGTTACCCTGGGACTGGGAGAGATTTACCAGGATGTTACCCTCGGGCTGGGAGAGATTTACCAGGATGTTACCCTGGGGCTGGGGGAGATTTACCAGGATGTTACCCTTTGGGGTCTGGGAGAGATTTACCAGGATGTTACCCCTGGGGCTGGGAGAGATTTACCAGGATGTTACCCTTTGGGGACTGGGAGAGATTTACCAGGATGTTACCCTTTGGGGACTGGGAGAGATTTACCAGGATGTTACCCTTTGGGGACTGGGAGAGATTTACCAGGATGTTACCCTTTGGGTCTGGGAGAGATGTACCAGGATGTTACCCTTTGTGGCTGGGAGAGATTTTCCAGGATGTTACCCTGGGACTGGGTGAGATTTACCAGGATGTTACCCTGGGTCTGGGAGAGATTTACCAGGATGTTCCCTGGGGCTGGGAGAGATTTACCAGGATGTTACCCTTTGGGACTGGTAGAGATTTACCAGGATGTTACCCTGGGGCTAGGAGAGATTTACCAGGATGTTACCCTGGGGCTGGGAGAGATTTACCAGGATGTTACCCTGGGGCTAGGAGAGATTTACCAGGATGTTACCCTTTGGGACTGGGAGAGATTTACCAGGATGTTACCCTTTGGGGCTGGGAGAGATTTACCAGGATGTCGCCCTTTGGGGCTGGGAGAGATTTACCAGGATGTTACCCTGAGGCTGGGAGAGATTTCCCAGGATGTTACCCTTTGGGACTGGGAGAGATTTACCAGGATGTTACCCTGGGACTGGGAGAGATTTACCAGGATGTTACCCTGGGGCTGGGAGAGATTTACCAGGATGTTACCCTGGGTCTGGGAGAGATTTACCAGGATGTTACCCTGGGGCTGGGAGAGATTTACCAGGATGTCGCCCTTTGGGGCTGGGAGAGATTTCCCAGGATGTTACCCTTTGGGACTGGGAGAGATTTCCCAGGATGTTACCCTGTCGACGCTCCATGTTGCTGCGCCCATCCCTGAGAGCGTGGAGGTTGAGAGGTCTGGTTGGGATGGTTGATGTGTTCCCCACCCGGTCATTCCCCGAAACCCCCCTACTTGGGATGGCATGTCCAGCGCTAACGTCCCCCCCCTTGGTTCACCACGGGGTTCCAGTCCACCTGTGTCTAAGTGCGGCGCCAGGTCCCAGGCGAAGTAGCTGGGGAGTGTGTGGCCGTGCACATGGATTTGGGATGTCCAGGTAGGAAGCAGGAGTTGAATGTCTCATTGACTGATTCATTCTCCGTGTTTCTCTCCCTCTCTCTCTCTCTCTCATTCTCTCTGTCTCTCTCATTCTCTCTGTCTCTCTCATTCTCTCTGTCTCTGTCTTTCCCTCTCTCTCTCTCTCTGTCTCTTTTTCTCTCTCTCTCCCTCTTTTTCTCTCTCTCTCTCTCCCTCTCCCTCTCCCTCTACGTCTCTCTTTCTCCCTCTCCCTCTGTGGCTCTGTTTCTCCCTCTCCCTCTGCGTCACCCCCTATCCTCCAGGAGGATATGGTCCCCCTGATGGACGATTTGAGACTGTGTTCCGTACGCAAACTGGATGAGTTGGACAGACGCTTCTGTTTTGAGATTTTCTCCGTTCACACGTATGTCAGACCAGGGTTGGGCTTGACCCCCCGCCCCACCCGGCGATTGTGTTGGAAGGAGAGCGTGAAACCCTGGGTGATTGGGTTGGGGTTGGGGTGACCCCTGGATGATTGGGTTGGGGTTGAGCGTGACCCCTGGGTGATTGGGTTGGGGTTGGGCGTGACCCCTGGGTGATTGGGTTGGGGTTGAGCGTGACCCCTGGGTGATTGGGTTGGGGTTGAGTGTGACCCCTGGGTGATTGGGTTGGGGTTGGGGTGACCCCTGAGTGATTGGGTTGGGGTTGGGCGTGACCCCTGGGTGGTTGGGTTGGGGTTGGGGTGACCCCTGGGTGATTGGGTTGGGCGTGACCCCAGGGTGATTGGGTTGGGGTTGGGGTGACCCCTGGGTGATTGGGTTGGGGTTGGGCGTGACCCCTGGATGATTGGGTTGGGGTTGAGCGTGACCCCTGGGTGATTGGGTTGGGGGTTGGGCGTGACCCCTGGGTGATTGGGTTGGGGTTGAGCGTGACCCCTGGGTGATTGGGTTGGGGTTGAGTGTGACCCCTGGGTGATTGGGTTGGGGTTGGGGTGACCCCTGAGTGATTGGGTTGGGGTTGGGCGTGACCCCTGTGTGATTGGGTTGGGGGCTGACCGTGACCCCTGGGTGATTGGGTTGGGGTTGAGCATGACCCCTGGGTGATTGGGTTGGGGGTTGGGGTGACCCCTGGGTGATTGGGTTGGGGGTTGGCGTGACCCCTGGGTGATTGGGTTGGGGGTTGGCGTGACCCCTGGGTGATTGGGTTGGGTTTGGGGTGACCCCTGGGTGATTGGGTTGGGCGTGACCCCTGGGTGATTGGGTTGGGCGTGACCCCAGGGTGATTGGGTTGGGGTTGGGCGTGACCCCAGGGTGATTGGGTTGGGGTTGGGCGTGACCGCTGGGTGATTGGGTTGGGGTTGGGCGTGACCCCCGGATGATTGGGTTGGGGTTGAGCGTGACCCCTGGGTGATTGGGTTGGGGGTTGGGCGTGACCCCTGGGTGATTGGGTTGGGGTTGAGCGTGACCCCTGGGTGATTGGGTTGGGGTTGAGTGTGACCCTTGGGTGATTGGGTTGGGGTTGGGGTGACCCCTGAGTGATTGGGTTGGCGTTGGGCGTGACCCCTGGGTGATTGGGTTGGGCGTTGAGCGTGACCCCTGGGTGATTGGGTTGGGGTTGGGCGTGACCCCTGGGTGATTGGGTTGGGGTTGGGCGTGACCCCTGGGTGATTGGGTTGGGGGTTGGGGTGACCCCTGGGTGATTGGGTTGGGGTTGGGGTGACCCCTGGGCCATTGGGTTGGGGGTTGGGGTGACCCCTGGGTGATTGGGTTGGGGTTGGGGTGACCCCTGGGCCATTGGGTTGGGGTTGGGCGTGACCCCTGGGTGATTGGGTTGGGTTTGGGGTGACCCCTGGGTGATTGGGTTGGGTTTGGGGTGACCCTTGGCCATTGGGTTGGGGTTGGGCGTGACCCCTGGGTGATTGGGTTGGGATTGGGCGTGACCCCTGGGCCATTGGGTTGGGGTTGGGCGTGACTCCTGGGTGATTGGGTTGGGGTGAGCGTGACCCCTGGGTGATTGGGTTGGGGTTGGGCGTGACCCCTGGGCCATTGGGTTGGGGTTGGGCGTGACCCCTGGGTGATTGGGTTGGGGTTGGGCGTGACCCCTGGGTGATTGGGTTGGGCGTGACCCCTGGGTGATTGGGTTGGGTTTGGGGTGACCCCTGGGCCATTGGGTTGTGGTTGGGCGTGACCCCTGGGTGATTGGGTTGGGCGTGACCCCTGGGTGATTGGGTTGGGTTTGGGGTGACCCCTGGGCCATTGGGTTGGGGTTGGGCGTGACCCCTGGGTGATTGGGTTGGGCGTGACCCCTGGGTGATTAGGTTGGGCGTGACCCCTGGGTGATTGGGTTGGGTTTCGGGTGACCCCTGGGCCATTGGGTTGGAGTTGGGCGTGACCGCTGGGTGATTGGGTTGGGCGTGACCCCTGGGTGATTGGGTTGGGTTTGGGGTGACCCCTGTGCCATTGGGTTGGGGTTGGGCATGACCCCTGGGTGATTGGGTTGGGTTTGGGGTGACCCCTGTGCCATTGGGTTGGGGTTGGGCATGACCCCTGGGTGATTGGGTTGGGCATGACCGCTGGGTGATTGAGTTGGGAGTGACCCCTGGGCCATTGGGTTGGGGTTTGGCGTGACCCCTGGGTGATTGGGTTGGGGTTGGGCGTGACCCCTGGGTGATTGGGTTGGGGTGAGCGTGACCCCTGGGTGATTGGGTTGCGGGTTGGGGTGACCCCTGGGTGATTGGGTTGGGGTTGGGCGTGACCCCTGGGCCATTGGGTTGGGGTTGGGCGTGACCCCTGGGCCATTGGGTTGGGGTTGGGCGTGACCCCTGGGCCATTGGGTTGGGGTTGGGCGTGACCCCTGGGCCATTGGGTTGGGGTTGGGCGTGACCCCTGGGTGATTGGGTTGGGCGTGACCCCTGGGTGATTGGGTTGGGTTTGGGGTGACCCCTGGGCCATTGGGTTGGGGTTGGGCGTGACCCCTGGGTGATTGGGTTGGGCGTGACCCCTCGGTGATTGGGTTGGGTTTGGGGTGACCCCTGGGCCATTGGGTTGGGGTTGGGCGTGACCCCTGGGTGATTGGGTTGGGCGTGACCCCTGGGTGATTGGGTTGGGTTTGGGGTGACCCCTGGGCCATTGGGTTGGGGTTGGGCGTGACCCCTGGGTGATTGGGTTGGGCGTGACCCCTGGGTGATTGGGTTGGGCGTGACCCCTGGGTGATTGGGTTGAGGGACGAGTCTGGGCGTGTTGGTCGATCCCATGTGGATGGGTGGGCTTGGACATTGAGAGCCCCTCCCTCCAGCACTGCCCTCTCACCCAGCCCCTCCACCTTTCCTACCCCAGGAGCTGTATCCTCCAGGCGGACTCTGAGCTTTCCCGTCACTCCTGGATAGAGGCCATGCAGTCCACGATCAACTCGGCCTACCGAGATTCCCACTTGCTGGATAACTGGGGACAGGTAGGGAAAGGGGTGACCCTTCTTCAGCACTGACCCTTCCTCAGCACTGACCCTCCCTCAGCACCCGCTCCCTCAGCGCCTGCTCTCTCAGCACTGCCCCTCCCTCAGCGCTGACCCTCCCTCAGCACTGCCCCTCCCTCATCGCTGACCCTCCCTCAGCACTGCCCCTCCCTCAGCACTTACCCTCCCTCAGCACTTACCCTCCTTCAGCGCCCGTTTCCTCATCGCTGACCCTCCCTCAGCACTGACCCTCCCTCAGCACTGCCCCTCCCTCAGCACTTAGCCTCCCTCAGCACTTAGCCTCCTTCAGCACCCGCTTCCTCATCGCTGACCCTCCCTCAGCACTGACCCTCCCTCAGCACTGACCCTCCTTCAGCGCCCGCTTCATCATCGCTGATCCACCCCTCAGCACTGACCCTCCCTCAGCGCCCGTTTCCTCAGCGCTGATCCACCCCTCAGCGCTGACCCTCCCTCAGCACTGACCCTCCCTCAGCACTGACCCTCCCTCAGCGCTGACCCTCCCTCAGCACTGACCCTCCCTCAGCACTGACCCTCCTTCAGCGCCCGCTTCATCATTGCTGATCCACCCCTCAGCACTGACCCTCCCTCAGCACTGACCCTCCTTCAGCGCCCGCTTCATCATCGCTGATCCACCCCTCAGCACTGACCCTCCCTCAGCACTGACCCTCCTTCAGCGCCCGCTTCCTCAGCGCTGACCCACCCCTCAGCGCTGACCCACCCCTCAGCGCTGACCCTCCCTCAGCACCAACCCTCCCTCAGTGCTCGCTCCCTCAGCGCTGACCCTCCCTCAGCACTGACCCTCCCTCAGTGTCCCCTCCCACAGTGCCCCCTCCCTCAGCACTGACCCTCCCTCAGCGCCCGCTCCCTCAGCACTGACCCTCCCTCAGCACTGACCCTCCCTCAGCACTGACCCTCCCTCAGCATCGACCCTCCCTCAGCACCGACCCTCCCTCAGCACCGACCGTCCCTCAGCACTGACCCTCCCTCAGCGCCCGCTCCCTCAGCACTCACCCTCCCTCTGCACACTCCCTCAGAACTGACCCTCCCTCAGCCCCGACCCTCCCTCAGCCCTGACCCTCCCTCAGCACTGACCCTCCCTCAGCCCCGACCCTCCCTCAGCCCCGACCCTCCCTCAGCCCCGACCCTCCCTCAGCACCGACCCTCCCTCAGCACCGACCCTCCCTCAGCCCCGACCCTCCCTCAGCCCCGACCCTCCCTCAGCCCCGACCATCCCTTAGCACCGACCATCCCTCAGCACCGACCATCCCTCAGCCCTGACCCTCCCTCAGCCCCGACCCTCCCTCAGCCCCGACCCTCCCTCAGCCCCGACCCTCCCTCAGCACCGACCCTCCCTCAGCCCCGACCCTCCCTCAGCACCGAACATCCCTCAGCGCCGACCCTCCCTCAGCCCTGACCCTCCCTCAGCGCTGACCCTCCCTCAGCGCTGACCCTCCCTCAGCCCCGACCGTCCCTCAGCCCCGACCCTCCCTCAGCCCCGACCCTCCCTCAGCACCGACCCTCCCTCAGCCCCGACCGTCCCTCAGCCCCGACCCTCCCTCAGCCCCGACCCTCCCTCAGCCCCGACCCTCCCTCAGCGCCGACCCTCCCTCAGCGCCGACCCTCCCTCAGCGCCGACCCTCCCTCAGCACCCACTCCCTCAGCACTGTTCCTCCCTCAGCCCCGACCCTCCCTCAGCCCCGACCCTCCCTCAGCCCCGACCCTCCCTCAGCCCCGACCCTCCCTCAGCCCCGACCCTCCCTCAGCGCCGACCCTCCCTCAGCGCCGACCCTCCCTCAGCGCCTACCCTCCCTCAGCCCCGACCCTCCCTCAGCCCTGACCCTCCCTCAGCACCGACTCTCCCTCAGCACCGACTCTCCCTCAGCACCGACCCTCCCTCAGCACCGACCCTCCCTCAGTTCCGACCCTCCAATGATGCAGCTTTGTCTCCCTCCCAGGGTCCCGAGGTCGGTGCCCTGCCGTCGGAGGGCAGGAATGCCTTCAGCGATGGCCGGAGGGTCCTGGAGCAGTCCCTGCGTGTCCCGGGGAACCATCTCTGCTGTGACTGTGGCAGGTCCGACCCGCGATGGGCGAGCATCAATCTCGGGATCACACTGTGCATCGAGTGCTCTGGCATCCATAGGTCAGAAAGCCAAGGGTTAACGCTCACGGAGGGGTGGTGGTGAGGGGCGTGGGTTTGTCAAATGTCTCTGTAGTTACGACACGGAATGGGGTAAAACTAGATTTCAACCAGACGCTCACTCGACACACAAGATGGCCGCTGAACCAGCAGTTGGCCACTTGACACACAAGATGGCCGCTGAGCCACACATTGTCCACTTGTCACACAAGATGGCCGCTGAACCAGCAGTTGGTCACTTGACACACAAGATGGCCGCTGAGCCACACATTGTCCAATTGTCACACAAGATGGCTGCTGAACCAGCAGTTGGCCACTTGACACAGAAGATGGCCGCTGACTCATGCGTTGGCCACCTGCCACACAATGGCTGCTGAGCCATCGGTCGGCCACCTGACACACAAGATGGCCGCCGAGCCGTCCGTTGGCCAGTTATCACACAAGATGGCCGCCGAGCCGTCCGTTGGCCCACCTGACACACAAGATGGCCGCTGAGCCATGCGTTGGCCACGTGACACACAAGATGGCCGCTGAGCCATCTGTTGGCCACTTATCACACAAGATGGCCGCTGAGCCATCTGTTGGCCAGTTATCACAGAAGATGGCCACTGGACGACAATATGGAGAGAGAGAGAGAGAGAGCAGACCAAACACAGGCCCTGCCTGGGACCACCCAGAACAGAGACACGATGCGCTGACAACCCAGTTGATGAGATGAAGGCGGCGTGGAGGTGGGGTGGGAGAGAGTAGCGTTCCCTGCCCGTCGAAGTGTCTGGGTCCAGCCAACCCCTTCGATAGAAACACAAACTGTCTGATAACGGACTCAAAGCCAGGGCTGCAGTCACCGTCCTTCTCAAGGGGAGAGAGAGAGAGATTAGCTCCCATAACCACAGCCACGGACGTCTGCGCAGAACGCTGAAACTGACAAGCGACCGCGCTGGGATTAACGAGAGGCTGCGCTGGAACTGACGGCGTCGAAACCACCAGCGATTCTGTCGCGTTTCCCACCAACTAACCGCGTGACAGAGACAGGCACCCCATCACGAAACGTGTCAACATATCTCGACGTGTGCTCTGGGTCGAGAGGAGAATCGCAGCTGACCCGCTCTGCTGTGCTGTGCTGTGCTGTGCTGTGCTGAGGATGGCACGCTGGTCAGCACTGCTGCCTCACAGCGCCAAAGACCCGGGTTCAGTACCCGCCTCAGCCAACTGTCTGCGTGGAGTTTGCACGTTCTCCCCGTGTCTGCGTTGGATTCCTCCGGGAGCTCCGGTTTCCTCCCACAGTCCAAAGATGTGCGGGCCGGGTGAATTGGCCACGCTAAATTACCCCAGAGTGTTAGATGAAGGGGTAAATGTAGGGGAATTGGTCTGAGTTGCTCTTCGGCGGGTCGGTGTGGACTTGGTAGGCCGAAGGGCCTGTTTCCACACTGTAAGTAATCTAATCTAATCTCTGTCTCTCTGTCTCTCTCTCTCTGTCTCTCTCTGTCTCTCGCTCTGTCTCTCTCTGTCTGTCTCTTTCTCTCTCTCTCTCTCTCTCTCTCCCTCTGTCTGTCTCTCTATCTGTCTGTCTCTCTGTCTGTCTGTCTCTCTCTCTCTGTCTCTTTATCTCTCACTCTGTCTCTCTCTCCCTCTGTCTGTCTGTCTGTCTCTCTCTCTCTCTGTCTGACTCTCTCTCTGTCTCTCTCTTTCTCTCTGTCTCTCTCTCTCTCTCTCTCTGTCTCTCTGTCTGACTCTCTCGCTGTCTCTCTCTTTCTCTCTGTCTCTCTATCTCTCTGTCTGTCTCTCTCGCTGTCTCTCTCTCTCTGTCTCTCTGTCTGACTCTCTCTCTGTCTCTCTCTCTCGCTGTCTCTCAATCTCTCTGTCTGTCTCTCTCGCTGTCTCTCTCTCTCTGTCTCTCTGTCTGACTCTCCCTCTCTGTCTCTCTCTCACTGTCTCTATCTCTCTGTTTCCATAAGACCATAAGACATAGGAGCAGAAGTAAGGCCATTCGGCCCATCGAGTCCCCTCCGCCATTCCATCATGGCTGATGGGCATTTCAGCTCCACTTACCCACATTCTCCCCGTAGCCCTTAATTCCTTGTGACATCAATAATCTTATCAATCTCTGCCTTGAAGACATTTAGAGTCCCGGCCTCCACTGCACTCCGCGGCAATGAATTCCACAGGCCCACCACTCTCTGGCTGAAGAAATGTCTCCGCATTTCTGTTCTGAATTTACCCCCTCTAATTCTAAGGCTGTGTCCACGGGTCCTAGTCTCGTCGCCTAACGGAAATAATTTCCTAGCGTCCACCCTCTCCAAGCCATGTATTATCTTGTAAGTTTCTATTAGATCTCCCCTTAATCTTCTAAACTCCAATGAGTACAATCCCAGGATCCTCAGCCGTTCCTCAGCCAAAGGCAACCCACCCTAACCTACACATCCCTGGGCACTATGGGACAATTTCCCACGGCCAACCCCACCCTAACCTACACATCACTGGGCACTATGGGACACTGTCCCCACGGCCAACCCACCCTAACCTACACATCACTGGGCACTATGGGACACTGTCCCCACGGCCAACCCACCCTAACCTACACATCCCTGGGCACTATGGGACACTGTCCCCACGGCCAACCCACCCTGACCTACACATCCCTGGGCACTATGGGACACTGTCCCCACGGGCCAACCCACCCTGACCTACACATCCCTGGGGCACTATGGGACACTGTCCCCACGGCCAACCCACCCTGACCTACACATCCCTGGGGCACTATGGGACAGTGTCCCCATGGCCAACCCACCCTGACCTACACATCACTGGGCACTATGGGACACTGTCCCCACGGCCAACCCACCCTAACCTACACATCCCTGGGCACTATGGGACACTGTCCCTCCGGTCAACCCACCCTAACCTACACATCCCTGGGCACTATGGGACACTGTCCCCACGGCCAACCCACCCTAACCTACACATCCCTGGGCACTGTGGGACAATTTCCCACGGCCAACCCACCCTAACCTACACATCCCTGGGCACACTGTGGGACACTGTCCCCACGGCCAACACACCCTAACCTACACATCCCTGGGCACTGTGGGACAATTTCCCACGGCCAACCCACCCTAACCTACACATCCCTGGGCACTGTGGGACAACTTCCCACGGCCAACCCACCCTAACCTACACATCCCTGGGCACTGTGGGACACTGTCCCCACGGCCAACCCACCCTAACCTACACATCCCTGGGCACTATGGGACACTGTCCCCACGGCCAACCCAACCTAACCTACACATCCCTGGGCACTGTGGGACAATTTCCCACGGCCAACCCACCCTAACCTACACATCCCTGGGCACTATGGGACAGTTTCCCAATGGCCAACCCACCCTAACCTACACATCCCTGGGCACTATGGGACACTGTCCCTACGGTCAACCCACCCTAACCTACACATCCCTGGGCACTATGGGACACTGTCCCCACGGCCAACCCACCCTAACCTACACATCCCTGGGCACTATGGTACACTTGCCCATGGCCAACCCACCCTAACCTACACATCCCTGGGCACTATGGGATACTTGCCAATGGTCAACCCACCGTAACCTACATATCCCTGGGCACTATGGGACAATTTCCCACGGCCAACCCACCTTAACCTACATATCCCTGGGCACAATGGGACAATTTCCCAGGGCCAACCCACCCTAACCTACACATCCCTGGGCACTGTGGGACAATTTCCCACGGCCAACCCACCCTAACCTACACATCTCTGGGCACTGTGGTACAATTTCCCACGGCCAACCCACCCTAACCTACACATCCCTGGGCACTGTGGGACAATTACCCACAGCCAACCCACCCAAACCTACACATCCCTGAGGCACTTTGGGACAATTGCCCCATGGCCAATCCACCCTAACCTAGACATCCCTGGGCTCTATGGGATACTGTCCCCACGGCCAACCCACCCTAATCTATACATCCCTGGGCACTATGGGACAATTTCCCCATGGCCAACCCACCCTAACCTACAGATCCCTGGGCACTTTGGGTAATTTAGCACGGCCAATCCACCCTAACCTAGACATCCAGTAGTGCCCAGGGATGTGTAGGTTAGGGTGGGTTGGCCGTGGGGAAATTGTCCCATAGTGCCTAGGGATGTGTAGGTTAGGGTGGGTTGGCCGTGGGAAATTGTCCCATAGTGCCCCAGGGATGTGTAGGTTAGGCTGGGTTGGCCGTGGGGACAGTGTCCCATAGTGCCCAGGGATGTGTAGGGTCGGGTGGGTTGGCCGTGGGGACAGTGTCCCATAGTGCCCAGGGATGTGTAGGTTAGGGTGGGTTGGCCGTGGGGACAGTGTCCCATAGTGCCCCAGGGATGTGTCGGTTAGGGTGGGTTGGCCGTGGGGACCGTGTCCCATAGTGCCCAGGGATGTGTCGCCCTTCAACAGCTTTTGCCCGAAATGCCAACTCTCCTGCTCCTCGGATGCTGTCTGACCAGCTGTGCTTTTCCAGCACCACACTCTTGACTCTGAACTCCAGCGCCTGCCGGCCTCACTGTCTCCTTTCAGAAATATCGAATCGCCTCATTGGTCTGATGTCGTCAAAGCAGTAAAATTCAAATTCGCCTGGGTTTTAGTATCTTGGGGCATAGTTTCAACTGATTGGCTCAATTCAAATGGTGGTGGAATATGGTACTCAGGTCGGCTAATTGTTTCCCAGCCAAATGTTATAGTTTTAAACTTGTCCGCACACTCTATGCGTGCAGTCAGTCACATGACACTCTCTCGTAAAGGTACAGGACAAGCCAACAACTTCATAACAGGTTGGTGGGGCGGGGAATGGGAGGTGGCAGGCTGTGGGTTGTCAAAGATCTCCTTTTTATTGACGTCCCCTCTTCTTCCCAGGGGTCTGGGCGTCCATCAGTCCAAAGTTCGCTCCCTGACCCTTGACACCTGGGAGCCGGAGCTGCTCAAGGTGAGGCATGGGTCAGGGGTTAGAGGGCGCACAGTGGTCAAGCTGCGATGGTCTTGGGTTTGGGGTCAGTTGGGATGGTGTAGAGCGGGAGGGACTGGGGAAGTGGTTGGGGTCCATCAGGGATGGTGTAGAGCGAAAGAGAATGGGGAAGGGGTTTGGGGTCCATCAGGGACGGTGTAGAGCGGGAGGGAACGGGGAAGGGGTTTGGGGTCTGTTGGGGACTGTGAAGAGCGGGAAGGAACGGGGAAGGGGTTTGGGGTCCATTGGGGGACGGTGTAGAGTGTGAGGGAACAGCGAAGGGGTTTGGGGGTCCATTGGGGACGGTGTAGAGCGGGAGGGAACGGGGAAGGGGTTTGGGGTCTGTTGGGGACTGTGAAGAGCGGGAGGGAATGGGGAAGGGGTTTGGGGTCCATTGGGGATGGTGTAGAGCGGGAGGGAACGGGGAAGGGGTTTGGGGTTCATTGGGGATGGTGTAGAGCGGGAGGGAGCGGGGAAGGGGTTTGGGGTCCATTGGGGACGGTGTAGAGCGGGAGGGAACGGGGAAGGGGTTTGGGGTCCATTGGGGATGGTGTAGAGCAGGAGGGAACGGGGAAGGGGTTTGGGGTCCATTGGGGACTGTGAAGAGCGGGAGGGAACGGGGAAGGGGTTTGGGGTCCATTGGGGACAGTGTAGAGCGGGAGGGAACGGGGAAGGGGTTTGGGGTCCATCGGGGGACGGTGTAGAGCGGGAGGGAACGGGGAAGGGGTTTGGGGTCCATTGGGGACGGTGTAGAGCAGGAGGGAACGGGGAAAGGGATGAAAGACTCTGTTCTCCTCTATCTCCAGTTACTGTGTGCCCTCGGCAATGATACTGTCAACCACATTTACGAGGCTGAGACAGAACATTCCGGCATGACTAAGCCTACAGCGGAGAGTTCACGGTAAGGAGAGTGTAGAGGGAGTTTTACTCTGTATCTAACCCCCCTGTCCCTGAGAGTGGGGGGGACGGTGTAGAGGGAGCTTTACTCTGTATCTAACCCCCTGTCCCTGGGAGTGGGGGGATGGTGCAGAGGGAGCTTTACTCTGTATCTAACCCCCCTGTCCCTGGGAGTGAGGGGACGGTGTAGAGGGAGCTTTACCCTGTATCTAACCCCCCCTGTCCCTGAGAGTGGGGGGGACGGTGTAGAGGGAGCTTTACTCTGTATCTAACCCCCTGTCCCTGGGAGTGGGGGGGACGGTGTAGAGGGAGTTTTACTCTGTATCTAACTCCCTGTCCCTGGGGGTTGAGGTACGGTGTAGAGGGAGCTTTACTCTGTATCTAACCCCCTGTCCCTGGGAGTGGGGGGATGGTGTAGAGGGAGCTTTACTCTGTATATAACCCCCCTGTCCCTGGGAGTGGGGGGGACGGTGTAGAGGGAGCTTTACTCTGGATCTAACCCCCCTGTCCCTGGGAGTGGGGGGACGGTGTAGAGGGAGCTTTACCCTGTATCTAACCCCCTGTCCCTGGGAGTGGGGGGGACGGTGTCGAGGGAGCTTTACTCTGTATCTAACCCCCCTATCCCTGGGAGTGGGGGGGATGGTGTAGAGAGAGCTTTACTCTGTATCTAACCCCCTCTCCCTGGGAGTGGGGGACGGTGTAGAGGGAGCTTTTCTCGGTATCGAACCCCCTGTCCCTGGGAGTGGGGGACGGTGTAGAGGGAGCTTTACTCTGTATCTAACCCCCTGTCCCTGGGAGTGAGGGGACGGTGTAGAGGGAGCTTTACTCTGCATCTAACCCCCTGTCCCTGGGAGTGAGGGACTGTGTAGAGGGAGCTTTACTCAGTATCTAACCCCCTGTCCCTGGGAGTGAGGGGACGGTGTAGAGGAAGCTTTACTCTGTATCTAACCCCCTGTCCCTGGGAGTGAGGGACTGTGTAGAGGGAGCTTTACCCTGTATCTAACCCCCCTATCCCTGGGAGTGGGGGGGACGGTGTAGAGGGAGCTTTACTCTGTATCTAACCCCCTGTCCCTGGGAGTGGGGGGATGGTGTAGAGGGAGCTTTACTCTGTATCTAACCCCCTGTCCCTGGGAGTGGGGGACGGTGTCGAGGGAGCTTTTCTCAGTATCTAACCCCCTGTCCCTGGGAGTGGGGGGACGGTGTAGAGGGAGCTTTTCTCAGTATCTAACCCCGTGTCCCTGGGAGTGGGGGGGACGGTGTAGAGGGAGCTTTTCTCGGTATCTAACCCCCTGTCCCTGGGAGTGGGGGGACGGTGTAGAGGGAGCTTTACTCTGTATCTAACCCCCCTGTCCCTGGAAGTGGAGGACGGTGTAGAGGGAGCTTTACTCTGTATCTAACCCCCTGTCCCTGGGAGTGGAGAGACAGTGTAGAGGCAGCTTTACTCAGTATCTAACCCCCTGTCCCTGGGAGTGGGGGGACGGTGTAGAGGGAGCTTTACTCTGTATCTAACCCCCTGTCCCTGGGAGTGAGGGGACGGTGTAGAGGGAGCTTTACTCTGTATCTAACCCCCTGTCCCTGGGAGTGAGGGACTTTGTAGAGGGAGCTTTTCTCGGTATCTAACCCCCTGTCCCTGGGAGTGGGGGGACAGTGTAGTGGGAGCTTTACTCTGTATCTAACGCCCTGTCCCTGAGAGTGAGGGACTGTGTAGAGGGAGCTTTACTCTGTATCTAACCCCCTGACCCTGGGAGTGAGGGACTGTGTAGAGGGAGCTTTTCTCGGTATCTAACCCCCTGTCCCTGGGAGTGGGGGGGCAGTGTAGTGGGAGCTTTACTCTGTATCTAACCCCCCTGTCCCTGAGAGTGGGGGGGACGGTGTAGAGGAAGCTTTACTCTGTATCTAACCCCCTGTCCCTGGGAGTGGGGGGACAGTGTAGAGGGAGCTTTACTCTGTATCTAACCCCCTGTCCCTGGGAGTGAGGGGACGGTGTAGAGAGAGCTTTACTCTGTATCTAACCCCCTGTCCCTGGGAGTGAGGAACTGTGTAGAGGGAGCTTGACTCAGTATCTAACCCCCTGTCCCTGGGAGTGAGGGGACGGTGTAGAGGAAGCTTTACTCTGTATCTAACCCCCTGTCCCTGGGAGTGAGGGACTGTGTAGAGGGAGCTTTTCTCGGTATCGAACCCCCTGTCCCTGGGAGTGGGGGACGGTGTAGAGGGAGCTTTACTCTGTATCTAACCCCCCTGTCCCTGGGAGTGGGGGGACGGTGTAGAGGAAGCTTTACTCTGTATCTAACCCCCTGTCCCTGGGAGTGGGGGGGACGGTGTAGAGGAAGCTTTACTCTGTATCTAACCCCCTGTCCCTGGGAGTGGAGGGGACGGTGTAGAGGGAGCTTTACTCTGTATCTAACCCCCTGTCCCTGGGAGTGAGGGGACGGTGTAGAGGGAGCTTTACTCTGTATCTAACCCCCCTGTCCCTGGGAGTGGGGGGGACAGTGTAGAGGGAGCTTTACTCTGTATCTAACCCCCTGTCCCTGGGAGTGGGGGGACAGTGTAGAGGGAGCTTTACTCTGTATCTAACCCCCTGTCCCTGGGAGTGGGGGGACGGTGTAGAGGGAGCTTTACTCTGTATCTAACCCCCTGTCCCTGGGAGTGGGGGGGACGGTGTAGAGGGAGCTTTACTCTGTATCTAACCCCCTGTCCCTGTGAGTGGGGGACGGTGACGGTGTAGAGGGAGCTTTACTCTGTATCTAACCCCCTGTCCCTGGGAGTGGGGGGACAGTGTAGAGGGAGCTTTACTCTGTATCTAAGCCCCTGTCCCTGGGAGTGGGGGGACAGTGTAGAGGGAGCTTTACTCTGTATCTAACCCCCTGTCCCTGGGAGTGGGGGGACAGTGTAGAGGGAGTGCTTGATGGGTGGTGGGTGCGGCCGTAGGGCAGTGTAAGAGGAAGGTTCACTCTCGCTCCCTCTCGATATTCCGAACTGACAGTTTGTTTTTACAGGCAGCAGAAGGAACAGTGGATTGAAGCAAAATATGTCCAGAAAAGGTTTCTAAAAAAGATTCAAACTACTGGTAAGATGCAGAGAGGGACTGAGAGACACCAGTCAGTGTACAGATATCTCCCTGAGAGAGAGGGGACTGAGAGACACCAGTCAGTGTACAGATATCTCCCTGAGAGAGAGAGGGGACTGAGAGACACCAGTCAGTGTACAGATATCTCCCTGAGAGAGAGGGGGGACTGAGAGACACCAGTCAGTGTACAGATATCTCCCTGAGAGAGAGAGAGAGAGGGGACTGAGAGACACCAGTCAGTGTACAGATATCTCCCTGAGAGAGAGAGGGGGACTGAGAGACACCAGTCAGTGTACAGATATCTCCCTGAGAGAGAGAGGGGGGACTGAGAGACACCAGTCAGTGTTCAGATATCTCCCTGAGAGAGAGGGGGGACTGAGAGACACCAGTCAGTGTACAGATATCTCCCTGAGAGAGAGAGAGGGGACTGAGAGACACCAGTCAGTGTACAGATATCTCCCTGAGAGAGAGAGGGGGGACTGAGAGACACCAGTCAGTGTACAGATATCTCCCTGAGAGAGAGAGGGGGGACTGAGAGACACCAGTCAGTGTTCAGATATCTCCCTGAGAGAGAGGGGGGACTGAGAGACACCAGTCAGTGTACAGATATCTCCCTGAGAGAGAGAGGGGGGACTGAGAGACACCAGTCACTGTACAGATATCTCCCAGAGAGAGAGAGGGGGGACTGAGAGACACCAGTCACTGTACAGATATCTCCCAGAGAGAGAGAGAGAGGGGACTGAGAGACACCAGTCAGTGTACAGATATCTCCCTGAGAGAGAGAGGGGACTGAGAGACACCAGTCAGTGTACAGATATCTCCCTGAGAGAGAGGGGGGACTGAGAGACACCAGTCAGTGTACAGATATCTCCCTGAGAGAGAGAGGGGACTGAGAGACACCAGTCAGTGTACAGATATCTCCCTGAGAGAGAGGGGACTGAGAGACACCAGTCAGTGTACAGATATCTCCCTGAGAGAGAGGGGACTGAGAGACACCAGTCAGTGTACAGATATCTCCCTGAGAGAGAGAGGGGGGACTGAGAGACACCAGTCAGTGTACAGATATCTCCCTGAGCGAGAGAGGGGGGACTGAGAGACACCAGTCACTGTACAGATATCTCCCAGAGAGAGAGAGAGAGGGGGGGGACTGAGAGACACCAGTCAGTGTACAGATATCTCCCTGAGAGAGAGAGGGGGGACTGAGAGACACCAGTCAGTGTACAGATATCTCCCTGAGAGAGAGGGGACTGAGAGACACCAGTCAGTGTACAGATATCTCCCTGAGAGAGAGGGGACTGAGAGACACCAGTCAGTGTACAGATATCTCCCTGAGAGAGGGGGGATTGAGAGACACCAGTCAGTGTACAGATATCTCCCTGAGAGAGAGGGGACTGAGAGACACCAGTCAGTGTACAGATATCTCCCTGAGAGAGAGAGAGAGGGGACTGAGAGACACCAGTCAGTGTACAGATATCTCCCTGAGAGAGAGAGAGGGGGGGACTGAGAGACACCAGTCAGTGTACAGATATCTCCCTGAGAGAGAGAGAGGGGACTGAGAGACACCAGTCAGTGTACAGATATCTCCCTGAGAGTGAGAGAGGGGACTGAGAGACACCAGTCAGTGTACAGATATCTCCCTGAGAGAGAGAGAGGGGACTGAGACACACCAGTCAGTGTACAGATATCTCCCTGAGAGAGAGAGAGGGGACTGAGAGACACCAGTCAGTGTACAGATATCTCCCTGAGAGAGAGGGGACTGAGAGACACCAGTCAGTGTACAGATATCTCCCTGAGAGAGAGAGAGGGGACTGAGAGACACCAGTCAGTGTACAGATATCTCCCTGAGAGAGAGAGAGGGGACTGAGAGACACCAGTCAGTGTACAGATATCTCCCTGAGAGAGAGGGGACTGGGAGACACCAGTCAGTGTACAGATATCTCCCTGAGAGAGAGGGGACTGAGAGACACCAGTCAGTGTACAGATATCTCCCTGAGAGAGAGAGAGGGGACTGAGAGACACCAGTCAGTGTACAGATATCTCCCTGAGAGAGAGGGGACTGAGAGACACCAGTCAGTGTACAGATATCTCCCTGAGAGAGAGAGAGGCGACTGAGAGACACCAGTCAGTGTACAGATATCTCCCTGAGAGAGAGAGAGGGGACTGAGAGACACCAGTCAGTGTACAGATATCTCCCTGAGAGAGAGGGGACTGAGAGACACCAGTCAGTGTACAGATATCTCCCTAAGAGAGAGAGAGAGGGGACTGAGAGACACCAGTCAGTGTACAGATATCTCCCTAAGAGTGAGAGGGGGGACTGAGAGACACCAATCAGTGTACAGATATCTCCCTGAGAGAGAGAGGGGACTGAGAGACACCAGTCAGTGTTCCGATATCTCCCTGAGAGAGAGAGGGGACTGAGAAACACCAGTCAGTGTACAGATATCTCCCTGAGAGAGAGAGGGGGGACTGAGAGACACCAGTCAGTGTACAGATATCTCCCTGAGAGAGAGAGAGAGGGACTGAGAGACACCAGTCAGTGTACAGATATCTCCCTGAGAGAGAGAGAGGGGACTGAGAGACACCAGTCAGTGTACACATATCTCCCTGAGAGAGGCGGGGGGGGGGGGGGGGGGGGGGGGGTGGAACTGAGAGACACCAGTCAGTGCACAGATATCTCCCTGAGAAAGAGGGGGAACTGAGAGACACCAGTCAGTGTACAGATATCTCCCTGAGAGAGAGAGGGGGGACTGAGAGACACCAGTCAGTGTACAGATATCTCCCTGAGAGAGAGAGGGGGGACTGAGAGACACCAGTCAGTGTACAGATATCTCCCTGAGAGAGAGAGAGAGGGACTGAGAGACACCAGTCAGTGTACAGATATCTCCCTGAGAGAGAGAGGGGGGACTGAGAGACACCAGTCAGTGTACACATATCTCCCTGAGAGAGGCGGGGGGGGGGGGGGGGGGGGTGGAACTGAGAGACACCAGTCAGTGCACAGATATCTCCCTGAGAAAGAGGGGGAACTGAGAGACACCAGTCAGTGTACAGATATCTCCCTGAGAGAGAGAGAGAGGGGACTGAGAGACACCAGTCAGTGTACAGATATCTCCCTGAGAGAGAGAGAGAGGGGACTGAGAGACACCAGTCAGTGTACAGATATCTCCCTAAGAGAGAGAGAGAGGGGACTGAGAGACACCAGTCAGTGTACAGATATCTCCCTAAGAGTGAGAGGGGGGACTGAGAGACACCAATCAGTGTACAGATATCTCCCTGAGAGAGAGAGGGGACTGAGAGACACCAGTCAGTGTTCCGATATCTCCCTGAGAGAGAGAGGGGACTGAGAGACACCAGTCAGTGTACAGATATCTCCCTGAGAGAGGGGACTGAGAGACACCAGTCAGTGTACAGATATCTCCCTAAGAGTGAGAGGGGGGACTGAGAGACACCAGTCAGTGTACAGATATCTCCCTGAGAGAGAGAGGGGACTGAGAGACACCAGTCAGTGTGCAGATATCTCCCTGAGAGAGAGAGAGGGGACTGAGAGACACCAGTCAGCGTACAGATATTTCCCTGAGAGGGAGAGACGGGGGACTGAGAGACACCAGTCAGTGCACAGATATCTCCCTGAGAGAGAGGGGACTGAGAGACACCAGTCAGTGTACATATATCTCCCTGACAGTGAGAGGGGACTGAGAGACACCAGTCAGTGTACAGATATCTTCCTGAGAGAGAGAGAGGGGTCTGAGAGACACCAGTCAGTGTACAGATAACTCCCTGAGAGAGAGGGGACTGAGAGACACCAGTCAGTGTACAGATATCTCCCTGAGAGAGAGAGAGAGGACTGAGAGACACCAGTCAGTGTACAGATATCTGCCTGAGAGAGAGAGTGGACTGAGAGATACCAGTCAGTGTACAGATATCTCCCTGAGAGAGAGGGGGGACTGAGAGACACCAGTCAGTGTACAGATATCTCCCTAAGAGAGAGAGGGGACTGAGAGACACCGGTCAGTGTCCAGATATCTCCCTGAGAGAGAGAGGGGGGACTGAGAGACACCAGTCAGTGTACAGATATCTCCCTGAGAGAGAGAGGGGGGACTGAGAGACACCAGTCAGTGTACAGATATCTCCCTGAGAGAGAGGGGGGACTGAGAGACACCAGTCAGTGTACAGATATCTCCCTGAGCGAGAGAGGGGGGACTGAGAGACACCAGTCAGTGTACAGATATCTCCCTGAGAGAGAGGGGACTGAGAGACACCAGTCAGTGTACAGATATCTCCCTGAGAGAGAGGGGGGCGACTGAGAGACACCAGTCAGTGTACAGATATCTCCCTGAGAGAGAGAGAGGGGGGACTGAGAGACACCAGTCAGTGTACAGATATCTCCCTAAGAGAGAGAGGGGACTGAGAGACACCGGTCAGTGTCCAGATATCTCCCTGAGAGAGAGAGGGGGGACTGAGAGACACCAGTCAGTGTACAGATATCTCCCTGAGAGAGAGAGGGGGGACTGAGAGACACCAGTCAGTGTACAGATATCTCCCTGAGGGAGGGGGGGGGACTGAGAGACACCAGTCAGTGTACAGATATCTCCCTGAGCGAGAGAGGGGGGACTGAGAGACACCAGTCAGTGTACAGATATCTCCCTGAGCGAGAGAGGGGACTGAGAGACACCAGTCAGTGTACAGATATCTCCCTGAGAGAGAGGGGACTGAGAGACACCAGTCAGTGTACAGATATCTCCCTGAGAGAGAGGGGACTGAGAGACACCAGTCAGTGTACAGATATCTCCCTGAGAGAGAGAGGGGGGACTGAGAGACACCAGTCAGTGTACACATATCTCCCTGAGAGAGGGTGGGGGGGGGGGGGTGGATCTGAGAGACACCAGTCAGTGCACAGATATCTCCCTGAGAGAGAGGGGGAACTGAGAGACACCAGTCAGTGTACAGATATCTCCCTGAGAGAGAGGGGACTGAGAGACACCAGTCAGTGTACAGATATCTCCCTGAGAGAGAGAGAGGGGGGACTGAGAGACACCAGTCCGTGTACAGATATCTCCCTGAGAGAGAGAGGGGGGACTGAGAGACACCAGTCAGTGTACACATATCTCCCTGAGAGAGGGTGGGGGGGGGGGGGGTGGATCTGAGAGACACCAGTCAGTGCACAGATATCTCCCTGAGAGAGAGGGGGAACTGAGAGACACCAGTCAGTGTACAGATATCTCCCTGAGAGAGAGGGGACTGAGAGACACCAGTCAGTGCACAGATATCTCCCTAAGAGAGAGAGAGAGGGGACTGAGAGACACCAGTCAGTGTACAGATATCTCCCTAAGAGTGAGAGGGGGGACTGAGAGACACCAATCAGTGTACAGATATCTCCCTGAGAGAGAGAGGGGACTGAGAGACACCAGTCAGTGTTCCGATATCTCCCTGAGAGAGAGAGGGGACTGAGAAACACCAGTCAGTGTCCAGATATCTCCCTGAGAGAGGGGACTGAGAGACACCAGTCAGTGTACAGATATCTCCCTAAGAGTGAGAGGGGGGACTGAGAGACACCAGTCAGTGTACAGATATCTCCCTGAGAGAGAGAGGGGACTGAGAGACACCAGTCAGTGTGCAGATATCTCCCTGAGAGAGAGAGAGAGGGGACTGAGAGACACCAGTCAGTGTACAGATATTTCCCTGAGAGGGAGAGACGGGGGACTGAGAGACACCAGTCAGTGCACAGATATCTCCCTGAGAGAGAGGGGACTGAGAGACACCAGTCAGTGTACATATATCTCCCTGACAGTGAGAGGGGACTGAGAGACACCAGTCAGTGTACAGATATCTTCCTGAGAGAGAGAGAGGGGTCTGAGAGACACCAGTCAGTGTACAGATAACTCCCTGAGAGAGAGGGGACTGAGAGACACCAGTCAGTGTACAGATATCTCCCTGAGCGAGCGAGGGGACTGAGAGACACCAGTCAGTGTACAGATATCTCCCTGAGTGAGAGAGAGAGGACTGAGAGACACCAGTCAGTGTACAGATATCTGCCTGAGAGAGAGAGTGGACTGAGAGATACCAGTCAGTGTACAGATATCTCCCTGAGAGAGAGGGGGGACTGAGAGACACCAGTCAGTGTACAGATATCTCCCTAAGAGAGAGAGGGGACTGAGAGACACCGGTCAGTGTCCAGATATCTCCCTGAGAGAGAGAGGGGGGACTGAGAGACACCAGTCAGTGTACAGATATCTCCCTGAGAGAGAGGGGGGGGACTGAGAGACACCAGTCAGTGTACAGATATCTCCCTGAGAGAGAGGGGGGACTGAGAGACACCAGTCAGTGTACAGATATCTCCCTGAGCGAGAGAGGGGGGACTGAGAGACACCAGTCAGTGTACAGATATCTCCCTGAGAGAGAGGTGACTGAGAGACACCAGTCAGTGTACAGATATCTCCCTGAGAGAGAGGGGGGCGACTGAGAGACACCAGTCAGTGTACAGATATCTCCCTGAGAGAGAGAGAGGGGGGACTGAGAGACACCAGTCAGTGTACAGATATCTCCCTAAGAGAGAGAGGGGACTGAGAGACACCGGTCAGTCTCCAGATATCTCCCTGAGAGAGAGAGGGGGGACTGAGAGACACCAGTCAGTGTACAGATATCTCCCTGAGAGAGAGGGGGGCGACTGAGAGACACCAGTCAGTGTACAGATATCTCCCTGAGAGAGAGAGAGGGGGGACTGAGAGACACCTTTTAGTGTACAGATATCTCCCTGAGAGAAAGAGGGGACTGAGAGACACCAGTCAGTGTGCAGATATCTCCCTGAGAGAGAGAGAGAGGACTGAGAGACACCCGTCAGTGTACACATATCTCCCTGAGAGAGGTGGGGGGACTGAGAGACACCAGTCAGTGTACAGATATCTCCCTGACAGAGAGAGGGGACTGAGAGACACCAGTCAGTGTACAGATATCTCCCTGAGAGAGAGAGGGGGGACTGAGAGACACCAGTCAGTGGACGGATATCTCCCTGAGAAAGAGAGGGGGGACTGAGAGACACCAGTCAGTGTGCAGATATCTCCCTGAGAGAGAGGGGACTGAGAGACACCAGTCAGTGTACAGATATCTCCCTGAGAGAGAGGGGGGCGACTGAGAGACACCAGTCAGTGTACAGATATCTCCCTGAGAGAGAGAGGGGACTGAGAGACACCAGTCAGTGTACAGATATCTCCCTGAGAGAGAGAGAGAGGGGGGACTGAGAGACACCAGTCCGTGTACAGATATCTCCCTGAGAGAGAGAGGGGGGACTGAGAGACACCAGTCAGTGTGCACATATCTCCCTGAGAGAGGGTGGGGGGGGGGGGGGGTGGAACTGAGAGACACCAGTCAGTGCACAGATATCTCCCTGAGAGAGAGGGGGAACTGAGAGACACCAGTCAGTGTACAGATATCTCCCTGAGAGAGAGGGGACTGAGAGACACCAGTCAGTGTACAGATATCTCCCTAAGAGAGAGAGAGAGGGGACTGAGAGACACCAGTCAGTGTACAGATATCTCCCTAAGAGTGAGAGGGGGGACTGAGAGACACCAATCAGTGTACAGATATCTCCCTGAGTGAGAGAGGGGACTGAGAGACACCAGTCAGTGTTCCGATATCTCCCTGAGAGAGAGAGGGGACTGAGAAACACCAGTCAGTGTACAGATATCTCCCTGAGAGAGGGGACTGAGAGACACCAGTCAGTGTACAGATATCTCCCTAAGAGTGAGAGGGGGGACTGAGAGACACCAGTCAGTGTACAGATATCTCCCTGAGAGAGAGAGGGGACTGAGAGACACCAGTCAGTGTGCAGATATCTCCCTGAGAGAGAGGGGACTGAGAGACACCAGTCAGTGTACAGATATTTCCCTGAGAGGGAGAGACGGGGGACTGAGAGACACCAGTCAGTGCACAGATATCTCCCTGAGAGAGAGGGGACTGAGAGACACCAGCCAGTGTACATATATCTCCCTGACAGTGAGAGGGGACTGAGAGACACCAGTCAGTGTACAGATATCTTCCTGAGAGAGAGAGAGGGGTCTGAGAGACACCAGTCAGTGTACAGATAACTCCCTGAGAGAGAGGGGACTGAGAGACACCAGTCAGTGTACAGATATCTCCCTAAGAGTGAGAGGGGGGACTGAGAGACACCAGTCAGTGTACAGATATCTCCCTGAGAGAGAGAGGGGACTGAGAGACACCAGTCAGTGTGCAGATATCTCCCTGAGAGAGAGAGAGAGGGGACTGAGAGACACCAGTCAGTGTACAGATATTTCCCTGAGAGGGAGAGACGGGGGACTGAGAGACACCAGTCAGTGCACAGATATCTCCCTGAGAGAGAGGGGACTGAGAGACACCAGTCAGTGTACAGATATCTCCCTAAGAGTGAGAGGGGGGACTGAGAGACACCAATCAGTGTACAGATATCTCCCTGAGAGAGAGAGGGGACTGAGAGACACCAGTCAGTGTTCCGATATCTCCCTGAGAGAGAGAGGGGACTGAGAAACACCAGTCAGTGTACAGATATCTCCCTGAGAGAGGGGACTGAGAGACACCAGTCAGTGTACAGATATCTCCCTAAGAGTGAGAGGGGGGACTGAGAGACACCAGTCAGTGTACAGATATCTCCCTGAGAGAGAGAGGGGACTGAGAGACACCAGTCAGTGTGCAGATATCTCCCTGAGAGAGAGAGAGAGGGGACTGAGAGACACCAGTCAGTGTACAGATATTTCCCTGAGAGGGAGAGACGGGGGACTGAGAGACACCAGTCAGTGCACAGATATCTCCCTGAGAGAGAGGGGACTGAGAGACACCAGTCAGTGTACATATATCTCCCTGACAGTGAGAGGGGACTGAGAGACACCAGTCAGTGTACAGATATCTTCCTGAGAGAGAGAGAGGGGTCTGAGAGACACCAGTCAGTGTACAGATAACTCCCTGAGAGAGAGGGGACTGAGAGACACCAGTCAGTGTACAGATATCTCCCTAAGAGTGAGAGGGGGGACTGAGAGACACCAGTCAGTGTACAGATATCTCCCTGAGAGAGAGAGGGGACTGAGAGACACCAGTCAGTGTGCAGATATCTCCCTGAGAGAGAGAGAGAGGGGACTGAGAGACACCAGTCAGTGTACAGATATTTCCCTGAGAGGGAGAGACGGGGGACTGAGAGACACCAGTCAGTGCACAGATATCTCCCTGAGAGAGAGGGGACTGAGAGACACCAGTCAGTGTACATATATCTCCCTGACAGTGAGAGGGGACTGAGAGACACCAGTCAGTGTACAGATATCTTCCTGAGAGAGAGAGAGGGGTCTGAGAGACACCAGTCAGTGTACAGATAACTCCCTGAGAGAGAGGGGACTGAGAGACACCAGTCAGTGTACAGATATCTCCCTGAGCGAGCGAGGGGACTGAGAGACACCAGTCAGTGTACAGATATCTCCCTGAGAGAGAGGTGACTGAGAGACACCAGTCAGTGTACAGATATCTGCCTGAGAGAGAGAGTGGACTGAGAGATACCAGTCAGTGTACAGATATCTCCCTGAGAGAGAGGGGGGACTGAGAGACACCAGTCAGTGTACAGATATCTCCCTAAGAGAGAGAGGGGACTGCGAGACACCGGTCAGTGTCCAGATATCTCCCTGAGAGAGAGAGGGGGGACTGAGAGACACCAGTCAGTGTACAGATATCTCCCTGAGAGAGAGAGGGGGGACTGAGAGACACCAGTCAGTGTACAGATATCTCCCTGAGAGAGAGGGGGGACTGAGAGACACCAGTCAGTGTACAGATATCTCCCTGAGCGAGAGAGGGGGGACTGAGAGACACCAGTCAGTGTACAGATATCTCCCTGAGAGAGAGGTGACTGAGAGACACCAGTCAGTGTACAGATATCTCCCTAAGAGTGAGAGGGGGGACTGAGAGACACCAGTCAGTGTACAGATATCTCCCTGAGAGAGAGAGAGAGGACTGAGAGACACCAGTCAGTGTACAGATATTTCCCTGAGAGGGAGAGACGGGGGACTGAGAGACACCAGTCAGTGCACAGATATCTCCCTGAGAGAGAGGGGACTGAGAGACACCAGTCAGTGTACATATATCTCCCTGACAGTGAGAGGGGACTGAGAGACACCAGTCAGTGTACAGATATCTTCCTGAGAGAGAGAGAGGGGTCTGAGAGACACCAGTCAGTGTACAGATAACTCCCTGAGAGAGAGGGGACTGAGAGACACCAGTCAGTGTACAGATATCTCCCTAAGAGTGAGAGGGGGGACTGAGAGACACCAGTCAGTGTACAGATATCTCCCTGAGAGAGAGAGGGGACTGAGAGACACCAGTCAGTGTGCAGATATCTCCCTGAGAGAGAGAGAGAGGGGACTGAGAGACACCAGTCAGTGTACAGATATTTCCCTGAGAGGGAGAGACGGGGGACTGAGAGACACCAGTCAGTGCACAGATATCTCCCTGAGAGAGAGGGGACTGAGAGACACCAGTCAGTGTACATATATCTCCCTGACAGTGAGAGGGGACTGAGAGACACCAGTCAGTGTACAGATATCTTCCTGAGAGAGAGAGAGGGGTCTGAGAGACACCAGTCAGTGTACAGATAACTCCCTGAGAGAGAGGGGACTGAGAGACACCAGTCAGTGTACAGATATCTCCCTGAGCGAGCGAGGGGACTGAGAGACACCAGTCAGTGTACAGATATCTCCCTGAGAGAGAGGTGACTGAGAGACACCAGTCAGTGTACAGATATCTGCCTGAGAGAGAGAGTGGACTGAGAGATACCAGTCAGTGTACAGATATCTCCCTGAGAGAGAGGGGGGACTGAGAGACACCAGTCAGTGTACAGATATCTCCCTAAGAGAGAGAGGGGACTGCGAGACACCGGTCAGTGTCCAGATATCTCCCTGAGAGAGAGAGGGGGGACTGAGAGACACCAGTCAGTGTACAGATATCTCCCTGAGAGAGAGAGGGGGGACTGAGAGACACCAGTCAGTGTACAGATATCTCCCTGAGAGAGAGGGGGGACTGAGAGACACCAGTCAGTGTACAGATATCTCCCTGAGCGAGAGAGGGGGGACTGAGAGACACCAGTCAGTGTACAGATATCTCCCTGAGAGAGAGGTGACTGACAGACACCAGTCAGTGTACAGATATCTCCCTGAGAGAGAGGGGGGCGACTGAGAGACACCAGTCAGTGTACAGATATCTCCCTGAGAGAGAGAGAGGGGGTACTGAGAGACACCAGTCAGTGTACAGATATCTCCCTAAGAGAGAGAGGGGACTGAGAGACACCGGTCAGTCTCCAGATATCTCCCTGAGAGAGAGAGGGGGGACTGAGAGACACCAGTCAGTGTACAGATATCTCCCTGAGAGAGAGGGGGGCGACTGAGAGACACCAGTCAGTGTACAGATATCTCCGTGAGAGAGAGAGAGGGGGGACTGAGAGACACCTTTTAGTGTCCAGATATCTCCCTGAGAGAAAGAGGGGACTGAGAGACACCAGTCAGTGTGCAGATATCTCCCTGAGAGAGAGAGAGAGGACTGAGAGACACCCGTCAGTGTACACATATCTCCCTGAGAGAGGTGGGGGGACTGAGAGACACCAGTCAGTGTACAGATATCTCCCTGAGAGAGAGAGGGGACTGAGAGACACCAGTCAGTGTGCAGATATCTCCCTGACAGAGAGAGGGGACTGAGAGACACCAGTCAGTGTACAGATATCTCCCTGAGAGAGAGAGAGGGGGGACTGAGAGACACCAGTCAGTGGACGGATATCTCCCTGAGAAAGAGAGGGGGGACTGAGAGACACCAGTCAGTGTGCAGATATCTCCCTGAGAGAGAAAGTGGGGACTGAGAGACACCAGTCAGTGTACAGATATCTCCCTGAGAGAGAGAGAGGGGACTGAGACACACCAGTCAGTGTACGGATATCTCCCTGAGAAAGAGAGGGGGGACTGAGAGACATCAGTCAGTGTGCAGATATCTCCCTGAGAGAGAAAGAGGGGACTGAGAGACACCAGTCAGTGTACAGATATCTCCCTGAGAGAGGGGACTGAGAGACACCAGTCAGTGTACAGATATCTCCCTAAGAGTGAGAGGGGGGACTGAGAGACACAGTCAGTGTACAGATATCTCCCTGAGAGAGAGAGGGGACTGAGAGACACCAGTCAGTGTGCAGATATCTCCCTGAGAGAGAGAGAGAGGGGACTGAGAGACACCAGTCAGTGTACAGATATTTCCCTGAGAGGGAGAGACGGGGGACTGAGAGACACCAGTCAGTGCACAGATATCTCCCTGAGAGAGAGGGGACTGAGAGACACCAGTCAGTGTACATATATCTCCCTGACAGTGAGAGGGGACTGAGAGACACCAGTCAGTGTACAGATATCTTCCTGAGAGAGAGAGAGGGGTCTGAGAGACACCAGTCAGTGTCCAGATATCTCCCTGAGAGAGAGAGGGGGGACTGAGAGACACCAGTCAGTGTACAGATATCTCCCTGAGAGAGAGAGGGGGGACTGAGAGACACCAGTCAGTGTACAGATATCTCCCTGAGAGAGAGAGAGAGGGACTGAGAGACACCAGTCAGTGTACAGATATCTCCCTGAGAGAGAGAGGGGGGACTGAGAGACACCAGTCAGTGTACAGATATCTCCGTGAGAGAGAGAGAGAGGGGACTGAGAGACACCAGTCAGTGTACAGATATCTCCCTGAGAGAGAGAGAGAGGGGACTGAGAGACACCAGTCAGTGTACAGATATCTCCCTAAGAGAGAGAGAGAGGGGACTGAGAGACACCAGTCAGTGTACAGATATCTCCCTAAGAGTGAGAGGGGGGACTGAGAGACACCAATCAGTGTACAGATATCTCCCTGAGAGAGAGAGGGGACTGAGAGACACCAGTCAGTGTTCCGATATCTCCCTGAGAGAGAGAGGGGACTGAGAGACACCAGTCAGTGTACAGATATCTCCCTGAGAGAGGGGACTGAGAGACACCAGTCAGTGTACAGATATCTCCCTAAGAGTGAGAGGGGGGACTGAGAGACACCAGTCAGTGTACAGATATCTCCCTGAGAGAGAGAGGGGACTGAGAGACACCAGTCAGTGTGCAGATATCTCCCTGAGAGAGAGAGAGGGGACTGAGAGACACCAGTCAGTGTACAGATATTTCCCTGAGAGGGAGAGACGGGGGACTGAGAGACACCAGTCAGTGCACAGATATCTCCCTGAGAGAGAGGGGACTGAGAGACACCAGTCAGTGTACATATATCTCCCTGACAGTGAGAGGGGACTGAGAGACACCAGTCAGTGTACAGATATCTTCCTGAGAGAGAGAGAGGGGTCTGAGAGACACCAGTCAGTGTACAGATAACTCCCTGAGAGAGAGGGGACTGAGAGACACCAGTCAGTGGACGGATATCTCCCTGAGAAAGAGAGGGGGGACTGAGAGACACCAGTCAGTGTGCAGATATCTCCCTGAGAGAGAAAGTGGGGACTGAGAGACACCAGTCAGTGTACAGATATCTCCCTGAGAGAGAGAGAGGGGACTGAGACACACCAGTCAGTGTACGGATATCTCCCTGAGAAAGAGAGGGGGGACTGAGAGACATCAGTCAGTGTGCAGATATCTCCCTGAGAGAGAAAGAGGGGACTGAGAGACACCAGTCAGTGTACAGATATCTCCCTGAGAGAGGGGACTGAGAGACACCAGTCAGTGTACAGATATCTCCCTAAGAGTGAGAGGGGGGACTGAGAGACACAGTCAGTGTACAGATATCTCCCTGAGAGAGAGAGGGGACTGAGAGACACCAGTCAGTGTGCAGATATCTCCCTGAGAGAGAGAGAGAGGGGACTGAGAGACACCAGTCAGTGTACAGATATTTCCCTGAGAGGGAGAGACGGGGGACTGAGAGACACCAGTCAGTGCACAGATATCTCCCTGAGAGAGAGGGGACTGAGAGACACCAGTCAGTGTACATATATCTCCCTGACAGTGAGAGGGGACTGAGAGACACCAGTCAGTGTACAGATATCTTCCTGAGAGAGAGAGAGGGGTCTGAGAGACACCAGTCAGTGTCCAGATATCTCCCTGAGAGAGAGAGGGGGGACTGAGAGACACCAGTCAGTGTACAGATATCTCCCTGAGAGAGAGAGGGGGGACTGAGAGACACCAGTCAGTGTACAGATATCTCCCTGAGAGAGAGAGAGAGGGACTGAGAGACACCAGTCAGTGTACAGATATCTCCCTGAGAGAGAGAGGGGGGACTGAGAGACACCAGTCAGTGTACAGATATCTCCGTGAGAGAGAGAGAGAGGGGACTGAGAGACACCAGTCAGTGTACAGATATCTCCCTGAGAGAGAGAGAGAGGGGACTGAGAGACACCAGTCAGTGTACAGATATCTCCCTAAGAGAGAGAGAGAGGGGACTGAGAGACACCAGTCAGTGTACAGATATCTCCCTAAGAGTGAGAGGGGGGACTGAGAGACACCAATCAGTGTACAGATATCTCCCTGAGAGAGAGAGGGGACTGAGAGACACCAGTCAGTGTTCCGATATCTCCCTGAGAGAGAGAGGGGACTGAGAGACACCAGTCAGTGTACAGATATCTCCCTGAGAGAGGGGACTGAGAGACACCAGTCAGTGTACAGATATCTCCCTAAGAGTGAGAGGGGGGACTGAGAGACACCAGTCAGTGTACAGATATCTCCCTGAGAGAGAGAGGGGACTGAGAGACACCAGTCAGTGTGCAGATATCTCCCTGAGAGAGAGAGAGGGGACTGAGAGACACCAGTCAGTGTACAGATATTTCCCTGAGAGGGAGAGACGGGGGACTGAGAGACACCAGTCAGTGCACAGATATCTCCCTGAGAGAGAGGGGACTGAGAGACACCAGTCAGTGTACATATATCTCCCTGACAGTGAGAGGGGACTGAGAGACACCAGTCAGTGTACAGATATCTTCCTGAGAGAGAGAGAGGGGTCTGAGAGACACCAGTCAGTGTACAGATAACTCCCTGAGAGAGAGGGGACTGAGAGACACCAGTCAGTGTACAGATATCTCCCTGAGAGAGAGAGAGAGGACTGAGAGACACCAGTCAGTGTACAGATATCTGCCTGAGAGAGAGAGTGGACTGAGAGATACCAGTCAGTGTACAGATATCTCCCTGAGAGAGAGGGGGGACTGAGAGACACCAGTCAGTGTACAGATATCTCCCTGAGCGAGAGAGGGGGGACTGAGAGACACCAGTCAGTGTACAGATATCTCCCTGAGAGAGAGGGGACTGAGAGACACCAGTCAGTGTACAGATATCTCCCTGAGAGAGAGGGGGGCGACTGAGAGACACCAGTCAGTGTACAGATATCTCCCTGAGAGAGAGAGAGGGGGGACTGAGAGACACCAGTCCGTGTACAGATATCTCCCTGAGAGAGAGAGGGGGGACTGAGAGACACCAGTCAGTGTACACATATCTCCCTGAGAGAGGGTGGGGGGGGGGGGTGGATCTGAGAGACACCAGTCAGTGCACAGATATCTCCCTGAGAGAGAGGGGGAACTGAGAGACACCAGTCAGTGTACAGATATCTCCCTGAGAGAGAGGGGACTGAGAGACACCAGTCAGTGCACAGATATCTCCCTGAGAGAGAGGGGACTGAGAGACACCAGTCAGTGTACATATATCTCCCTGACAGTGAGAGGGGACTGAGAGACACCAGTCAGTGTACAGATATCTTCCTGAGAGAGAGAGAGGGGTCTGAGAGACACCAGTCAGTGTACAGATAACTCCCTGAGAGAGAGGGGACTGAGAGACACCAGTCAGTGTACAGATAACTCCCTGAGAGAGAGGGGACTGAGAGACACCAGTCAGTGTACAGATATCTCCCTGAGAGAGAGAGAGAGGACTGAGAGACACCAGTCAGTGTACAGATATCTGCCTGAGAGAGAGAGTGGACTGAGAGATACCAGTCAGTGTACAGATATCTCCCTGAGAGAGAGGGGGGGACTGAGAGACACCAGTCAGTGTACAGATATCTCCCTAAGAGAGAGAGGGGACTGAGAGACACCGGTCAGTGTCCAGATATCTCCCTGAGAGAGAGAGGGGGGACTGAGAGACACCAGTCAGTGTACAGATATCTCCCTGAGAGAGAGAGGGGGGACTGAGAGACACCAGTCAGTGTACAGATATCTCCCTGAGAGAGAGGGGGGACTGAGAGACACCAGTCAGTGTACAGATATCTCCCTGAGCGAGAGAGGGGGGACTGAGAGACACCAGTCAGTGTACAGATATCTCCCTGAGAGAGAGGGGACTGAGAGACACCAGTCAGTGTACAGATATCTCCCTGAGAGAGAGGGGGGCGACTGAGAGACACCAGTCAGTGTACAGATATCTCCCTGAGAGAGAGAGAGGGGGGACTGAGAGACACCAGTCAGTGTACAGATATCTCCCTAAGAGAGAGAGGGGACTGAGAGA
Source organism: Chiloscyllium plagiosum (assembly GCF_037043375.1). Classification (NCBI taxonomy): domain Eukaryota; kingdom Metazoa; phylum Chordata; class Chondrichthyes; order Orectolobiformes; family Hemiscylliidae; genus Chiloscyllium; species Chiloscyllium plagiosum. Next base: position 27,929 of record NW_028270356.1, on the reverse strand, counting down.
CACCGGTCAGTCTCCAGATATCTCCCTGAGAGAGAGAGGGGGGACTGAGAGACACCAGTCAGTGTACAGATATCTCCCTGAGAGAGAGAGGGGGGACTGAGAGACACCAGTCAGTGTACAGATATCTCCCTGAGAGAGAGGGGGGACTGAGAGACACCAGTCAGTGTACAGATATCTCCCTGAGCGAGAGAGGGGGGACTGAGAGACACCAGTCAGTGTACAGATATCTCCCTGAGAGAGAGGGGACTGAGAGACACCAGTCAGTGTACAGATATCTCCCTGAGAGAGAGGGGGGCGACTGAGAGACACCAGTCAGTGTACAGATATCTCCCTGAGAGAGAGAGAGGGGGGACTGAGAGACACCAGTCCGTGTACAGATATCTCCCTGAGAGAGAGAGGGGGGACTGAGAGACACCAGTCAGTGTACACATATCTCCCTGAGAGAGGGTGGGGGGGGGGGGTGGATCTGAGAGACACCAGTCAGTGCACAGATATCTCCCTGAGAGAGAGGGGGAACTGAGAGACACCAGTCAGTGTACAGATATCTCCCTGAGAGAGAGGGGACTGAGAGACACCAGTCAGTGTACAGATATCTCCCTGAGAGAGAGAGAGGGGACTGAGAGACACCAGTCAGTGTACAGGTATCTCCCTAAGAGTGAGAGAGAGGGGACTGAGAGACACCAGTCAGTGTACAGATATCTCCCTAAGAGTGAGAGGGGGGACTGAGAGACACCAATCAGTGTACAGATATCTCCCTGAGAGAGAGAGGGGACTGAGAGACACCAGTCAGTGTTCCGATATCTCCCTGAGAGAGAGAGGGGACTGAGAAACACCAGTCAGTGTCCAGATATCTCCCTGAGAGAGGGGACTGAGAGACACCAGTCAGTGTACAGATATCTCCCTAAGAGTGAGAGGGGGGACTGAGAGACACCAGTCAGTGTACAGATATCTCCCTGAGAGAGAGAGGGGACTGAGAGACACCAGTCAGTGTGCAGATATCTCCCTGAGAGAGAGAGAGAGGGGACTGAGAGACACCAGTCAGTGTACAGATATTTCCCTGAGAGGGAGAGACGGGGGACTGAGAGACACCAGTCAGTGCACAGATATCTCCCTGAGAGAGAGGGGACTGAGAGACACCAGTCAGTGTACATATATCTCCCTGACAGTGAGAGGGGACTGAGAGACACCAGTCAGTGTACAGATATCTTCCTGAGAGAGAGAGAGGGGTCTGAGAGACACCAGTCAGTGTACAGATAACTCCCTGAGAGAGAGGGGACTGAGAGACACCAGTCAGTGTACAGATATCTCCCTGAGCGAGCGAGGGGACTGAGAGACACCAGTCAGTGTACAGATATCTCCCTGAGAGAGAGAGAGAGGACTGAGAGACACCAGTCAGTGTACAGATATCTGCCTGAGAGAGAGAGTGGACTGAGAGATACCAGTCAGTGTACAGATATCTCCCTGAGAGAGAGGGGGGACTGAGAGACACCAGTCAGTGTACAGATATCTCCCTAAGAGAGAGAGGGGACTGAGAGACACCGGTCAGTGTCCAGATATCTCCCTGAGAGAGAGAGGGGGGACTGAGAGACACCAGTCAGTGTACAGATATCTCCCTGAGAGAGAGGGGGGGGACTGAGAGACACCAGTCAGTGTACAGATATCTCCCTGAGAGAGAGGGGGGACTGAGAGACACCAGTCAGTGTACAGATATCTCCCTGAGCGAGAGAGGGGGGACTGAGAGACACCAGTCAGTGTACAGATATCTCCCTGAGAGAGAGGTGACTGAGAGACACCAGTCAGTGTACAGATATCTCCCTGAGAGAGAGGGGGGCGACTGAGAGACACCAGTCAGTGTACAGATATCTCCCTGAGAGAGAGAGAGGGGGGACTGAGAGACACCAGTCAGTGTACAGATATCTCCCTAAGAGAGAGAGGGGACTGAGAGACACCGGTCAGTCTCCAGATATCTCCCTGAGAGAGAGAGGGGGGACTGAGAGACACCAGTCAGTGTACAGATATCTCCCTGAGAGAGAGGGGGGCGACTGAGAGACACCAGTCAGTGTACAGATATCTCCCTGAGAGAGAGAGAGGGGGGACTGAGAGACACCTTTTAGTGTACAGATATCTCCCTGAGAGAAAGAGGGGACTGAGAGACACCAGTCAGTGTGCAGATATCTCCCTGAGAGAGAGAGAGAGGACTGAGAGACACCCGTCAGTGTACACATATCTCCCTGAGAGAGGTGGGGGGACTGAGAGACACCAGTCAGTGTACAGATATCTCCCTGACAGAGAGAGGGGACTGAGAGACACCAGTCAGTGTACAGATATCTCCCTGAGAGAGAGAGGGGGGACTGAGAGACACCAGTCAGTGGACGGATATCTCCCTGAGAAAGAGAGGGGGGACTGAGAGACACCAGTCAGTGTGCAGATATCTCCCTGAGAGAGAGGGGACTGAGAGACACCAGTCAGTGTACAGATATCTCCCTGAGAGAGAGGGGGGCGACTGAGAGACACCAGTCAGTGTACAGATATCTCCCTGAGAGAGAGAGGGGACTGAGAGACACCAGTCAGTGTACAGATATCTCCCTGAGAGAGAGAGAGGGGGGACTGAGAGACACCAGTCCGTGTACAGATATCTCCCTGAGAGAGAGAGGGGGGACTGAGAGACACCAGTCAGTGTGCACATATCTCCCTGAGAGAGGGTGGGGGGGGGGGGGTGGAACTGAGAGACACCAGTCAGTGCACAGATATCTCCCTGAGAGAGAGGGGGAACTGAGAGACACCAGTCAGTGTACAGATATCTCCCTGAGAGAGAGGGGACTGAGAGACACCAGTCAGTGTACAGATATCTCCCTAAGAGAGAGAGAGAGGGGACTGAGAGACACCAGTCAGTGTACAGATATCTCCCTAAGAGTGGGAGGGGGGACTGAGAGACACCAATCAGTGTACAGATATCTCCCTGAGAGAGAGAGGGGACTGAGAGACACCAGTCAGTGTTCCGATATCTCCCTGAGAGAGAGAGGGGACTGAGAAACACCAGTCAGTGTACAGATATCTCCCTGAGAGAGGGGACTGAGAGACACCAGTCAGTGTACAGATATCTCCCTAAGAGTGAGAGGGGGGACTGAGAGACACCAGTCAGTGTACAGATATCTCCCTGAGAGAGAGAGGGGACTGAGAGACACCAGTCAGTGTGCAGATATCTCCCTGAGAGAGAGAGAGAGGGGACTGAGAGACACCAGTCAGTGTACAGATATTTCCCTGAGAGGGAGAGACGGGGGACTGAGAGACACCAGTCAGTGCACAGATATCTCCCTGAGAGAGAGGGGACTGAGAGACACCAGTCAGTGTACATATATCTCCCTGACAGTGAGAGGGGACTGAGAGACACCAGTCAGTGTACAGATATCTTCCTGAGAGAGAGAGAGGGGTCTGAGAGACACCAGTCAGTGTACAGATAACTCCCTGAGAGAGAGGGGACTGAGAGACACCAGTCAGTGTACAGATATCTCCCTAAGAGTGAGAGGGGGGACTGAGAGACACCAGTCAGTGTACAGATATCTCCCTGAGAGAGAGAGGGGACTGAGAGACACCAGTCAGTGTGCAGATATCTCCCTGAGAGAGAGAGAGAGGGGACTGAGAGACACCAGTCGGTGTACAGATATTTCCCTGAGAGGGAGAGACGGGGGACTGAGAGACACCAGTCAGTGCACAGATATCTCCCTGAGAGAGAGGGGACTGAGAGACACCAGTCAGTGTACATATATCTCCCTGACAGTGAGAGGGGACTGAGAGACACCAGTCAGTGTACAGATATCTTCCTGAGAGAGAGAGAGGGGTCTGAGAGACACCAGTCAGTGTACAGATAACTCCCTGAGAGAGAGGGGACTGAGAGACACCAGTCAGTGTACAGATATCTCCCTGAGCGAGCGAGGGGACTGAGAGACACCAGTCAGTGTACAGATATCTCCCTGAGAGAGAGGTGACTGAGAGACACCAGTCAGTGTACAGATATCTGCCTGAGAGAGAGAGTGGACTGAGAGATACCAGTCAGTGTACAGATATCTCCCTGAGAGAGAGGGGGGACTGAGAGACACCAGTCAGTGTACAGATATCTCCCTAAGAGAGAGAGGGGACTGCGAGACACCGGTCAGTGTCCAGATATCTCCCTGAGAGAGAGAGGGGGGACTGAGAGACACCAGTCAGTGTACAGATATCTCCCTGAGAGAGAGAGGGGGGACTGAGAGACACCAGTCAGTGTACAGATATCTCCCTGAGAGAGAGGGGGGACTGAGAGACACCAGTCAGTGTACAGATATCTCCCTGAGCGAGAGAGGGGGGACTGAGAGACACCAGTCAGTGTACAGATATCTCCCTGAGAGAGAGGTGACTGACAGACACCAGTCAGTGTACAGATATCTCCCTGAGAGAGAGGGGGGCGACTGAGAGACACCAGTCAGTGTACAGATATCTCCCTGAGAGAGAGAGAGGGGGTACTGAGAGACACCAGTCAGTGTACAGATATCTCCCTAAGAGAGAGAGGGGACTGAGAGACACCGGTCAGTCTCCAGATATCTCCCTGAGAGAGAGAGGGGGGACTGAGAGACACCAGTCAGTGTACAGATATCTCCCTGAGAGAGAGGGGGGCGACTGAGAGACACCAGTCAGTGTACAGATATCTCCCTGAGAGAGAGAGAGGGGGGACTGAGAGACACCTTTTAGTGTACAGATATCTCCCTGAGAGAAAGAGGGGACTGAGAGACACCAGTCAGTGTGCAGATATCTCCCTGAGAGAGAGAGAGAGGACTGAGAGACACCCGTCAGTGTACACATATCTCCCTGAGAGAGGTGGGGGGACTGAGAGACACCAGTCAGTGTACAGATATCTCCCTGAGAGAGAGAGGGGACTGAGAGACACCAGTCAGTGTGCAGATATCTCCCTGACAGAGAGAGGGGACTGAGAGACACCAGTCAGTGTACAGATATCTCCCTGAGAGAGAGAGGGGGGACTGAGAGACACCAGTCAGTGGACGGATATCTCCCTGAGAAAGAGAGGGGGGACTGAGAGACACCAGTCAGTGTGCAGATATCTCCCTGAGAGAGAAAGTGGGGACTGAGAGACACCAGTCAGTGTACAGATATCTCCCTGAGAGAGAGAGAGGGGACTGAGACACACCAGTCAGTGTACGGATATCTCCCTGAGAAAGAGAGGGGGGACTGAGAGACATCAGTCAGTGTGCAGATATCTCCCTGAGAGAGAAAGAGGGGACTGAGAGACACCAGTCAGTGTACAGATATCTCCCTGAGAGAGGGGACTGAGAGACACCAGTCAGTGTACAGATATCTCCCTAAGAGTGAGAGGGGGGACTGAGAGACACAGTCAGTGTACAGATATCTCCCTGAGAGAGAGAGGGGACTGAGAGACACCAGTCAGTGTGCAGATATCTCCCTGAGAGAGAGAGAGAGGGGACTGAGAGACACCAGTCAGTGTACAGATATTTCCCTGAGAGGGAGAGACGGGGGACTGAGAGACACCAGTCAGTGCACAGATATCTCCCTGAGAGAGAGGGGACTGAGAGACACCAGTCAGTGTACATATATCTCCCTGACAGTGAGAGGGGACTGAGAGACACCAGTCAGTGTACAGATATCTTCCTGAGAGAGAGAGAGGGGTCTGAGAGACACCAGTCAGTGTACAGATAACTCCCTGAGAGAGAGAGGGGACTGAGAGACACCGGTCAGTGTCCAGATATCTCCCTGAGAGAGAGAGAGGGGGGACTGAGAGACACCAGTCGGTGTACAGATATCTCCCTGAGAGAGAGAGGGGGGACTGAGAGACACCAGTCAGTGTACAGATATCTCCCTGAGAGAGAGGGGGGACTGAGAGACACCAGTCAGTGTACAGATATCTCCCTGAGCGAGAGAGGGGGGACTGAGAGACACCAGTCAGTGTACAGATATCTCCCTGAGAGAGAGGTGACTGAGAGACACCAGTCAGTGTACAGATATCTCCCTGAGAGAGAGGGGGGCGACTGAGAGACACCAGTCAGTGTACAGATATCTCCCTGAGAGAGAGAGAGGGGGGACTGAGAGACACCAGTCAGTGTACAGATATCTCCCTAAGAGAGAGAGGGGACTGAGAGACACCGGTCAGTCTCCAGATATCTCCCTGAGAGAGAGAGAGGGGGGACTGAGAGACACCAGTCAGTGTACAGATATCTCCCTGAGAGAGAGGGGGGCGACTGAGAGACACCAGTCAGTGTACAGATATCTCCCTGAGAGAGAGAGAGGGGGGACTGAGAGACACCTTTTAGTGTACAGATATCTCCCTGAGAGAAAGAGGGGACTGAGAGACACCAGTCAGTGTGCAGATATCTCCCTGAGAGAGAGAGAGAGGACTGAGAGACACCCGTCAGTGTACACATATCTCCCTGAGAGAGGTGGGGGGACTGAGAGACACCAGTCAGTGTACAGATATCTCCCTGAGAGAGGTGGGGGGACTGAGAGACACCAGTCAGTGTGCAGATATCTCCCTGACAGAGAGAGGGGACTGAGAGACACCAGTCAGTGTACAGATATCTCCCTGAGAGAGAGAGGGGGGACTGAGAGACACCAGTCAGTGGACGGATATCTCCCTGAGAAAGAGAGGGGGGACTGAGAGACACCAGTCAGTGTGCAGATATCTCCCTGAGAGAGAAAGTGGGGACTGAGAGACACCAGTCAGTGTACAGATATCTCCCTGAGAGAGAGAGAGGGGACTGAGACACACCAGTCAGTGTACGGATATCTCCCTGAGAAAGAGAGGGGGGACTGAGAGACATCAGTCAGTGTGCAGATATCTCCCTGAGAGAGAAAGAGGGGACTGAGAGACACCAGTCAGTGTACAGATATCTCCCTAAGAGTGAGAGGGGGGACTGAGAGACACCAGTCAGTGTACAGATATCTCCCTGAGAGAGGGGACTGAGAGACACCAGTCAGTGTACAGATATCTCCCTAAGAGTGAGAGGGGGGACTGAGAGACACCAGTCAGTGTACAGATATCTCCCTGAGAGAGAGAGGGGACTGAGAGACACCAGTCAGTGTGCAGATATCTCCCTGAGAGAGAGAGAGGGGGGACTGAGAGTCACCAGTCAGTGTACAGATATTTCCCTGAGAGGGAGAGAGGGGGGACTGAGAGACACCAGTCAGTGCACAGATATCTCCCTGAGAGAGAGGGGACTGAGAGACACCAGTCAGTGTACATATATCTCCCTGACAGTGAGAGGGGACTGAGAGACACCAGTCAGTGTACAGATATCTTCCTGAGAGAGAGGGGTCTGAGAGACACCAGTCAGTGTACAGATATCTCCCTGAGAGAGAGAGGGGGGACTGAGAGACACCAGTCAGTGTACAGATATCTCCCTGAGTGAGAGAGGGGGGACTGAAAGACACCAGTCAGTGTACAGATATCTCCCTGAGAGTGAGGGGGGACTGAGAGACACCAGTCAGTGTACAGATATCTCCCTGAGCGAGAGAGGGGGGACTGAGAGACACCAGTCAGTGTACAGATATCTCCCTGAGAGAGAGGGGACTGAGAGACACCAGTCAGTGTACAGATATCTCCCTGAGCGAGCGAGGGGACTGAGAGACACCAGTCAGTGTACAGATATCTCCCTGAGAGAGAGAGAGAGAGGACTGAGAGACACCAGTCAGTGTACAGATATCTGCCTGAGAGAGAGAGAGTGGACTGAGAGACACCAGTCAGTGTACAGATATCTCCCTGAGAGAGAGGGGGGACTGAGAGACACCAGTCAGTGTACAGATATCTCCCTAAGAGAGAGAGGGGACTGAGAGACACCGGTCAGTGTCCAGATATCTCCCTGAGAGAGAGAGGGGGGACTGAGAGACACCAGTCAGTGTACAGATATCTCCCTGAGAGAGAGAGGGGGGACTGAGAGACACCAGTCAGTGTACACATATCTCCCTGAGAGTGGTGGGGGGACTGAGAGACACCAGTCAGTGTACAGATATCTCCCTGAGAAAGAGAGGGGGGACTGAGAGACACCAGTCAGTGTGCAGATATCTCCCTGACAGAGAGAGGGGACTGAGAGACACCAGTCAGTGTACAGATATCTCCCTGAGAGAGAGAGGGGGGACTGAGAGACACCAGTCAGTGGACGGATATCTCCCTGAGAAAGAGAGGGGGGACTGAGAGACACCAGTCAGTGTGCAGATATCTCCCTGAGAGAGAAAGAGGGGACTGAGAGACACCAGTCAGTGTACAGATATCTCCCTGAGAGAGAGAGAGGGGACTGAGACACACCAGTCAGTGTACGGATATCTCCCTGAGAAAGAGAGGGGGGACTGAGAGACACCAGTCAGTGTACAGATATCTCCCTGAGAGAGAGAGAGAGGACTGAGAGACACCAGTCAGTGTACAGATATCTCCCTGAGAGAGAGAGAGAGGACTGAGAGACACCAGTCAGTGTACAGATATCTCCCTGAGAGAGAGAGGGGACTGAGAGACACCAGTCAGTGTACAGATATCTCCCTGAGAGACAGGGGACTGAGAGACACCAGTCAGTGTACAGATATCTCCCTGAGAGAGAGAGGGGGGACTGAGAGACACCAGTCAGTGTACAGATATCTCCCTGAGAGAGAGGGGACTGAGAGACACCAGTCAGTGTACAGATATCTCCCTGAGAGAGAGAGAGGGGACTGAGAGACACCAGTCAGTGTACAGATATCTCCCTGAGAGAGAGAGAGGACTGAGAGACACCAGTCAGTGTACACATATCTCCCTGAGAGAGGTGGGGGGACTGAGAGACACCAGTCAGTGTACAGATAACTCCCTGAGAAAGAGAGGGGGGACTGAGAGACACCAGTCAGTGTACAGATATCTCCCTGAGAGAGGGGGGACTGAGAGACACCAGTCAGTGTACAGATATCTCCCTGAGAGAGAGAGAGGGGGGACTGAGAGACACCAGTCAGTGTACAGATATCTCCCTGAGAGAGGGGGGACTGAGAGACACCAGTCAGTGTACAGATATCTCCCTGAGAGAGAGGCGGGACTGAGAGACACCAGTCAGTGTACAGATATCTCCCTGAGAGAGAGAGAGAGGACTGAGAGACACCAGTCAGTGTACAATAATCTCCCTGAGAGAGGTGGGGGGACTGAGAGACACCAGTCAGTGTACAGATAACTCCCTGAGAAAGAGAGGGGGGACTGAGAGACACCAGTCAGTGTACAGATATCTCCCTGAGAGAGGGGGGACTGAGAGACACCAGTCAGTGTACAGATATCTCCCTGAGAGAGGTGGGGGGACTGAGAGACACCAGTCAGTGTACAGATAACTCCCTGAGAAAGAGAGGGGGGACTGAGAGACACCAGTCAGTGTACAGATATCTCCCTGAGAGAGAGAGGACTGAGAGACACCAGTCAGTGTACAATAATCTCCCTGAGAGAGGTGGGGGGACTGAGAGACACCAGTCAGTGTACAGATATCTCCCTGAGAGAGAGAGGGGGGACTGAGAGACACCAGTCAGTGTACAGATATCTCCCTGAGAGAGAGGGGGGACTGAGAGACACCAGTCAGTGTACAGATATCTCCCTGAGAGAGAGAGGGGACTGAGAGACACCAGTCAGTGTACAGATATCTCCCTGAGAGAGAGAGGACTGAGAGACACCAGTCAGTGTACAGATATCTCCCTGAGAGAGAGGGGACTGAGAGACACCAGTCAGTGTACAGATATCTCCCTGAGAGAGAGAGGGGACTGAGAGACACCAGTCAGTGTACAGATATCTCCCTGAGAGAGAGGGGGGACTGAGAGACACCAGTCAGTGTACAGATATCTCCCTGAGAGAGAGAGGGGTCTGAGAGACACCAGTCAGTGTACAGATATCTCCCTGAGAGAGAGAGAGAGGGGGGACTGAGAGACACCAGTCAGTGTACAGATATCTCCCTGAGAGAGAGAGAGGGGGGACTGAGAGACACCTTTTAGTGTACAGATATCTCCCTGAGAGAAAGAGGGGACTGAGAGACACCAGTCAGTGTACAGATATCTCCCTGAGAGAGAGAGGGGGGACTGAGAGACACCAGTCAGTGTACAGATATCTCCCTGAGAGAGCGAGAGAGGGGACTGAGAGACACCAGTCAGTGTACAGATATCTCCCTGAGAGAGAGGGGGGACTGAGAGACACCAGTCAGTGTACAGATATCTCCCTGAGAGAGAGAGGACTGAGAGACACCAGTCAGTGTACAGATATCTCCCTGAGAGAGAGAGGGGGGACTGAGAGACACCAGTCAGTGTACAGATATCTCCCTGAGAGAGAGGGGGGACTGAGAGACACCAGTCAGTGTACAGATATCTCCCTGAGAGAGAGAGGGGACTGAGAGACACCAGTCAGTGTACAGATATCTCCCTGAGAGAGAGTGGGGGACTGAGAGACACCAGTCAGTGTACAGATATGTCCCTGAGAGAGAGTGACCATGGTAACGAGTGGTTTATCGTCTCTCTTTCCTGTATTCTGTAGAGGATCGAATTCCCGAATCCACAGATGCCCTGTGCCCGAGTCGACGTTTGTACGCTGCTGCTGCTGTTGGCGACCTGCCAGAGATGTGTCAAGCCCTGGCGCACGGTGCCTACGTGAATTGGACCAATAGTGAGGACTCTCAATGCTCCCCCCTCATCTCTGCAGCGCGAGGGGTAAGGGGCATTAACATTGAGATATCCAACATCGACCCACACTCAGAGCACCGTGCACAGTTCCCCGGTCTCTCCCCTCGGTCACTCGGAGCGCAGTTCCCCGGTCTCTCCCCTCGGTCACTCGGAGCACCGTGCGCAGTTCCCCGGTCTCTCGGAGCACCGTGTGCAGTTCCCCGGTCTCTCCCCACGGTCACTCGGAGCGCAGTTCCCCGGTCTCTGCCCTCGGTCACTCGGAGCACAGTTCCCCGGTCTCTCCCCTCGGTCACTCCGAGCACAGTTCCCCGGTCTCTCCCCTCGGTCACTCGGAGCACAGTTTCCCGGTCTCTCCCCTCGGTCACTCGGAGCACAGTTCCCTGGTCCCTCCCCTCGGTCACTCGGAGCACAGTTCCCCGGTCTCTCCCCTCGGTCACTCGGAGCACAGTTCCCCGGTCTCTCCCCTCAGTCACTCGGAGCACAGTTCCCCGGTCTCTCCCCTCGGTCACTCGGAGCACAGTTCCCCGGTCTCTCCCCTCGGTCACTCGGAGCACAGTTCCCCGGTCTCTCCCCTCAGTCACTCGGAGCACAGTTCCCCGGTCTCTCCCCTCGGTCACTCGGAGCACAGTTCCCCGGTCTCTCCCCTCGGTCACTCGGAGCACAGTTCCCCGGTCTCTCCCCTCGGTCACTCGGAGCACAGTTCCCCGGTCTCTCTCCACCTCGGTCACTCGGAGCACAGTTCCCCGGTCTCTCCCCTCGGTCACTCGGAGCACAGTTCCCCGGTCTCTCTCCTCGGTCACTCGGAGCACAGTTCCCCGGTCTCTCCCCTCGGTCACTCGGAGAACAGTTCCCCGGTCTCTCCCCTCAGTCACTCGGAGCACAGTTCCCCGGTCTCTCCCCTCGGTCACTCGGAGAACAGTTCCCCGGTCTCTCCCCTCGGTCACTCGGAGCACAGTTCCCCGGTCTCTCCCCTCGGTCACTCGGAGCACCGTGCGCTGTTCCCCGGTCTGCGCTGTGCGTTCCTGCAGGTAATTTCCCCCTCTGTTTCCCGGCCCCAGGGTTCTGTGACGGCCTGTGAGTACCTGCTGCAGAATGGCGCCCACATCAGCTACAGAGATGCTACGGGACAGGGACCCATTCACGTGGCCACACGCTCTGGTCAGACTGGGTGAGATCGAGCTTGACTGTTTCCCTGGTGGTATTTCTGGGCAGGGGTCAGCTGGGCCCTGAGGGATTGACTGGATTTCTTTAAGGAGGTGACAGAGGACCCGGCACAATCCCGCACAGTGCAGACCCTTCGGCCCCTCGATGTTGTGCTGTGGAACCAATCTGATGCCCCTCTCACCCGCACTATTTAAATGCCCTCAAATTGGGCGAGTCCCCTGCTGTCGGAGTCCGATCCGCGCCCCCCCCCCCCCCCCCTCGTACTCTCTGACTAAAGGAACTCCCCTCTGACGTCTCTCCTGTATCTGTCACCCCCCCCCCCCCTCGGTTTAACGCCCCGTTCCCCTCGTGCTGGCCATCCCCATCCGAGGGAAAACTCTGTGGCTGCCCACCCTGTCCATCCCTCGGATCGTCCTGCACGTCTCGAATCGGTCCCCCTCCTCCTCTCGAGCGGGAACCGCCTCAGTCTGTCCTCTTGAGACCCCCCCCCCCCCCACTCCCAGCCCCGCCAGGCGACATCCCGGGCAATCTCCCTTCCCGTAACACGGAGAGCAGAACTGCCCGGGTGCGGCCGCCCCCCCCCCCACAGTTCTGTACAGCTGCTCCCTGGCTCCGAAACTCAATCCCTCTCCCGATAAAAGCTGACACACCGCACGCCGCCTTAACAAACCCTATCGACCTGGGGAGCACCGTTCAGGGACCTGTGTACACATGGACACCGAGATCTCTCTGCTCATCTACACGACCAAGTATCTTAGCATTATCCCAGTACTCTGTATTCCTGTTACACCTTCCAAAGTGAACCACCTCACACTTTCCCACATTAAACTCCATTTGCCACCTCTCAGCCCAGCCCTGCAGCTTATCCCTGTCCCTCTGTAACCCTCACACTTTCCCACATTAAACTGCATTTGCCACCTCTCAGCCCAGCTCTGCAGCTTATCCCTGTCCCTCTGTAACCCTCACACTTTCCCACATTAAACTCCATTTGCCCCCTCTCAGCCCAGCCCTGCAGCTTATCCCTGTCCCTCTGTAACCCTCACACTTTCCCACATTAAACTCCATTTGCCGCCTCTCAGCCCAGCCCTGCAGCTTATCCCTGTCCCTCTGTCACCCTCACACTTTCCCACATTAAACTCCATTTGCCACCTCTCAGCCCAGCCCTGCAGCTTATCCCTGTCCCTCTGTGACCCTCACACTTTCCCACATTAAACTCCATTTGTCGCCTCTCAGCCCAGCCCTGCAGCTTATCCCTGTCCCTCTGTAACCCTCACACTTTCCCACATTAAACTCCATTTGCCACCTCTCAGCCCAGCTCTGCAGCTTATCCCTGTCCCTCTGTAACCCTCACACTTTTCGACATTAAACTCCATTTGCCGCCTCTCAGCCCAGCCCTGCAGCTTATCCCTGTCCCTCTGTAACCCTCACACTTTCCCACATTAAACTCCATTTGCCACCTCTCAGCCCAGCTCTGCAGCTTATCCCTGTCCCTCTGTAACCCTCACACTTTCCCACATTAAACTCCATTTGCCGCCTCTCAGCCCAGCCCTGCAGCTTATCCCTGTCCCTCTGTAACCCTCACACTTTCCCACATTAAACTCCATTTGCCGCCTCTCAGCCCAGCTCTGCAGCTTATCCCTGTCCCTCTGTAACCCTCACACTTTCCCACATTAAACTCCATTTGCCGCCTCTCAGCCCAGCTCTGCAGCTTATCCCTGTCCCTCTGTAACCCTCACACTTTCCCACATTAAACTCCATTTGTCGCCTCTCAGCCCAGCTCTGCACCTTATCCCTGTCCCTCTGTAACCCTCACACTTTCCCACATTAAACTCCATTTGCCACCTCTCAGCCCAGCTCTGCACCTTATCCCTGTCCCCCTGTAACCCTCACACTTTCCCACATTAAACTCCATTTGCCACCTCTCGGCCCAGCTCTGCAGCTTATCCCTGTCCCTCTGCGACCTACAACGTCCTTCAGCACGATCCACAACTCTACTGCCCTTAGTGGTGATAACCCAGTTAGATTTCGACAACGCTGTCAACTTAAGTTGTGATCCAATGATGCCGAGAACATGACGTGAACTCCGAGCGAGGATCGGTTGGCTGAGAGAAAACAGAGGGTTGGGGACAAAGGTTTGCGGAGGTGGTGTGCATCTTGAGGCTGGCCGTTCTTAACTCGTGGAGTGTGGCCGGGATCAGTCCCACTCGCCCACACGTGGACTCACAAGCGAGAAGGGAAGGCGCTGTTGCGGGGTGAAACTGGTTTGGCCTTGCTGTAACTTTCTGTCTCGTTCCCACCTCTCTTCCCCCCCCCCCCCCCCCCCCCCCCCCCGGACCCCTCAGCGCCGTCTGTGTGTTGTTGAAACGTGGAGCTAATCAGTACGCCGTGGACGAGAGAGGGCAGGACCCCCTCAGTATCGCTGTCGCTACTGCCAATGCAGACATCGTCACTCTGTGAGTCTCACTCGCACACACGCACGCGCACATTCACACACTCACTCGCACACGCACATTCACAAACACACACACGCACACATTCACGCACTCACACACACACACTAAACACACGCACGCACACATTCACACACACACACACACACTACACACACGCACACGCACATTCACACACACACTCACTACGCACGCGCATATTCACACACTCTCACACACACGCACACTACACGCACGCACACATTCACACACTCACACACACTCTCACACACACACTACACACACACATGCACACATTCACACACACGCACACCACACGCCCGCACACATTCACACTCACTCACACTACACACACACATGCACACATTCACACACACGCCCGCACACATTCACACTCACTCACACTACACACACGCACGCACACATTCACACACTCACTCACACACACACACTACACACATGCACGCACACATTCACACACTCACACTCACTCACACTACACACACGCACGCACACATTCACACACACACACACTACACACACGCACGCTCACATTCACACACTCACACTCACACTACACACACGAACGCTCACATTCACACACTCACACTACACACATGCACGCACACATTCACACACACACACACACACACACACTACACACACGCACGCGCACATTCACACACTCTCACTCACACAAACACTACACACACGCACGCTCACATTCACACACTCACACTCACTCACACTACACACACGCACGCACACATTCACACACTCACACTCACTCACACTACACGCACGCACACATTCACACACTCTCACATACACACACACTACACACACGCACGCACACATTCACATACACACACACTACACACACGCACGCACACATTCACACACTCACACTCACACTACACGCACGCACACATTCACACACTCTCACATACACACACACTACACACACGCATGCACACATTCACACACACACACACTACACACACGCACGCTCACATTCACACACTCACACTCACTCACACTACACACACGCACGCAAACATTCACACACTCTCACTCACACACACACTACACACGCGCACGCTCACATTCACACACTCTCACTCACACGCACGCACACATTCACACACTCACTCACACTACACACACGCACGCACACATTCACACACTCTCACACACACACACTACATACACGCACGCTCACATTCACACACTCACACTCACTCACACTACACACACGCACGCACACATTCTCACACTCACTCACACTACACACACGCACACTACACACATGCACACATTCACACACACTCACTACACACACGCACACATTCACATACTCTCACTCACACACACACTACACACATGCACGCACACATTCACACACTCTCACACACTACACACACGCACGCTCACATTCACACACTCACTCACACTACACACACGCACGCACACATTCACACACTCACACACACACACTACACACACGCACGCTCACATTCACACACTCTCACTCACACACACACGCACGCACACATTCACACACTCTCACTCACTCACACACACACACGCACGCACACATTCACACACTCACACTCACTCACACACACACACACTACACACACGCACGCTCACATTCACACACTCTCACATACACACTACACACACGCACACATTCACACACTCACACTCACTCACACACACACACACGCACGCACACATTCACACACTCACACTCACTCACACACACACACTA
Source organism: Chiloscyllium plagiosum (assembly GCF_037043375.1). Classification (NCBI taxonomy): domain Eukaryota; kingdom Metazoa; phylum Chordata; class Chondrichthyes; order Orectolobiformes; family Hemiscylliidae; genus Chiloscyllium; species Chiloscyllium plagiosum. The sequence continues at coordinate 11,882 of NW_028270356.1, read as the reverse complement.
CACACACGCAAGCACACATTCACACACACTACACACACGCACGCACACATTCACACACACACACTACACACACGCACGCACACATTCTCACACTCTCACTCACACACACACACACACTACACACACGCACGCACACATTCACACACACACACTACACACACGCACGCACACATTCACACACTCACACACACTACACACACGCACGCACACATTCACACACTCTCTCACACACACACACACACTACACACACGCACGCACACATTCTCACACTCACACTACATGCACGCATTCACACACTCACACACACACTACACACACGCACGCACACATTCACACACTCACACACACTACACACACGCACGCACGCATTCACACACTCTCACTCACACACACACACTACACACACGCACGCACACATTCACACTCTCTCTCACACACACGCATGCACACATTCAGATACTCTCACTCACACCCTCTCACACACACACTACTCACACGCACACATTCACACACACTACACGCACGCACACATTCACACGCTGTCACACACACACTACACACACGCACGCACACATTCACACACTCTCACTCACACACTACACACGCGCACATTCACACACTCTCACACACACACACACTACACGCACGCACACATTCACACACACACTACACACACGCACCACACATTCACACACTCTCTCACACACACACACTACACACACGCACGCACGCACACATTCTCACACTCACACTACATGCACGCATTCACACACACACACACTACACACACGCACGCACACATTCACACACTACACACACGCACGCACGCATTCACACACTCTCACTCACACACACACACTACACACACGCACGCACACATTCACACTCTCTCTCACACACACACGCACGCACACATTCAGATACTCTCACTCACACCCTCTCACACACACACTACACACACGCACGCACACATTCACACACACTACACGCACGCACACATTCACACGCTGTCACACACACACTACACACACGCACGCACACATTCACACACTCTCACACACACACACACTACACGCACGCACACATTCACACACACACTACACACACGCACCACACATTCACACACTACACACACGCACGCACACATTCACACACTCACGCGCACACATACACTACACACACGCACGCACACATTCACACACACACACACTACACACACGCACGCACACATTCAGACACACTCACTCACACACACTACACACACGCATGCACACATTCACACACTCTCACTCACACACACTACACACATGCACGCACACATTCACACACTCTCACACACACTACACACACGCACGCACACATTCACACACTCTCACTCACACACACACTACACACACGCACGTGCACATTCACACACACACACACTACACACACGCACGCACACATTCAGACACTCTCACTCACACACACTACACACACGCATGCACACATTCACACACTCTCACTCACACACACTACACACATGCACGCACACATTCACACACTCACACACACACTACACACACGCACGCACACATTCACACACTCTCACACTACACACGCACGCGCACATTCACACACTCACTCACAATACACACACGCACGCACGCATTCACGCACGCACGCGCACATTCACACACACGCACGCACACATTCACACACTCTCACACACACACTACACACACGCACGCGCACATTCACACACACACTACACACACGCACGCGCACATTCACACACACACACACACACTACACACACGCATACATATACACACGCACACTGCACACATGCACACGCACATTCACACTACACACACGCACACTACATACATGCATACATATACACACGCACACTGCACACATGCACACGCACATTCACACTACACACACGCACACTACATACATGCATACATATACACACTCACACGCACACTACACACACACGTACATACACGCACACTACGTGCACATTCACACTATACACACACACTACATACACGCATACATATACACACACGCACACACTCGCGTACATACACACACACTACATACACGCATACATATACACACACGCACACACTCGCGTACATACACACACACTACATGCACGCATACATATACACACACTCGCATACATACACACACACTACATGCACGCATACATATACACACACTCGCGTACATACACGCACACTACACAAACACGCGCACATTCACACACACACACGCTCATGCACACTACACATGCACATTCACACACACATATGCACACTCACACTGAGCACACACTACACACACACTACACTCGCGCACACACACACTACACACACACTAGGCAGCACACACCCCACACACACCCCACACACACCCCACACGCACCCCACACACACCCCACACACACCCCACACACACCCCACACGCACCCCACGCACACCCCACACGCACCCCACACACACCCCACACACACCCCACACACACCCCACACGCACCCCACGCGCACCCCACACGCACCCCACGCGCACCCCACACGCACCCCACACGCACCCCACACGCACCCCACACGCACCCCACACGCACCCCACACGCACCCCACACGCACCCCACACGCACCCCACACGCACCCGCACACGCACCCCACACGCACCCCACACGCACCCCACACGCACCCCACACGCACCCCACACGCACCCCACACGCACCCCACACGCACCCCACACGCACCCCACACGCACCCCACACAAACACCCCACACAAACACCCCACACGCACCCCACACGCACCCCACACGCACCCCACACGCACCCCACACGCACCCCACACGCACCCCACACGCACCCCACACGCACCCCACACGCACCCCACACGCACCCCACACACACATCCCACACAAACACCCCACACACACCCCACACACACCCCACACACACATCCCACACACACACCCCACACACACCCCACACACACCCCACACACACCCCACACACACCCCACACACACATCCCACACAAACACCCCACGCACACCCCACGCACACCCCACGCACACCCCACGCACACCCCACGCACACCCCACACACACATCCCACACACACACCCCACACACACCCCACACACACCCCACACACACCCCACACACACATCCCACACAAACACCCCACACAAACACCCCACACAAACACCCCACACACACCCCACACACACCCCACACACACCCCACGCACACCCCACACACACCCCACACACACCCCACGCACACCCCACGCACACCCCACGCACACCCCACGCACACCCCACACACACCCCACACACACCCCACACACACATCCCACACACACACCCCACACACACCCCACACACACCCCACACACATCCCACACACACATCCCACACAAACACCCCACGCACACCCCACGCACACCCCACGCACACCCCACGCACACCCCACGCACACACCCCACACACACCCCACACACACACACACCCCACACATACACCCCCCTCACACACACACGCCCTCACACACACACACACACCCCTCACACACACACCCCCCTCACACACACACACCCCCCTCACACACACCCCTCACACACACCCCACGCACACGCCCCACGCGCACGCCCCACGCGCACGCCCCACGCGCACGCCCCACGCGCACGCCCCACGCGCACGCCCCACGCGCACGCCCCACGCGCAACCCCCACGCACCCCCCACGCACGCCCCTCACACACCCCTCACACACCCCTCACACACCCCTCACACACCCCTCTCACACCCCTCTCACACCCCTCTCACACCCCTCACACACCCCTCACACATCCCTCACACACCCCTCACACACCCCTCACACACCCCACACACACACACAACCCTCACACACACACACACACCCCTCACACACACACCCCCCTCACACACACACACCCCTCACACACACACCCCTCACACACACACCCCCTCACACGCACACACCGCTCACACCCCTCACACGCTCACACCCCTCACACACACACACCCGTCACAGAACACACACCCGTCACAGAACACGCACCCGTCACAGAACACACACCCCTCACACACACACACCCCTCACACACACACAACCCTCACACACACACACCCCCCTCACACACACACACCCCTCACACACACACACCCCTCACACACACACCCCTCACACACACACCCCCTCACACGCACACACCGCTCACACCCCTCACACGCTCACACCCCTCACACACACACACCCGTCACAGAACACACACCCCTCACACACACACACCCCTCACACACACACAACCCTCACACACACACGCCCCCCTCACACACACATGCCCCCCTCACACACACACACCCCCACACACGCACACCCCCCACACACGCACACCCCCCACACACGCACAACCTCCTCACACGCACACACCCCTCACACGCACACACCCCTCACACGCACACCCCTCACACGCACACACCCCTCACACGCACACACCCCTCACACGCACACACCCCTCACACGCACACCCCTCACACGCACACCCCTCACACGCACACCCCTCACACGCACACCCCTCACACGCACACCCCTCACACGCACACCCCTCACACGCACACCCCTCACACGCACACCCCTCACACGCACACCCCTCACACGCACACCCCTCACACGCACACCCCTCACACGCACACCCCTCACACGCACACCCCTCACACGCACACACCCCTCACACGCACACCCCTCACACGCACACCCCTCACACGCACACCCCTCACACGCACACACCCCTCACACGCACACCCCTCACACGCACACCCCTCACACGCACACCCCTCACACGCACACCCCTCACACGCACACCCCCCTCACACGCACACACCCCTCACACGCACACACCCCTCACACGCACACACCCCTCACACGCACACACCCCTCACAAGCACACACCCCTCACACGCACACACCCCTCACACGCACACACCCCTCACACGCACACACCCCTCACACGCACACACCCCTCACACGCACACACCTGTCACACGCACACACCCCTCACACGCACACACCCCTCACACGCACACACCCCTCACGCACACACCCCTCACACGCACACACCTGTCACACACACACACCCCACACACACACCCCACACACACACCCCACACACACAACCCTCACACACACACAACCCTCACACACACACAACCCTCACACACACACAACCCTCACACACACACGCCCTCACACACACACCCCCCCTCACACACGCACACCCCCCTCACAGGCACACACCCCTCACACGCACACACCCCTCACACACACGCCCCCCTCACACACACACACCCCCCTCACACACACACCCCCCCTCACACACACACGCCCTCACACACGCACACCCCCCTCACACACGCACACCCCCCTCACACGCACACCCCCCTCACACGCACACCCCCCTCACACGCACACACCCCTCACACGCACACCCCTCACACGCACACCCCTCACACGCACACCCCTCACACGCACACCCCTCACACGCACACCCCTCACACGCACACCCCTCACACGCACACCCCTCACACGCACACACCCCTCACACGCACACCCCTCACACGCACACCCCTCACACGCACACCCCTCACACGCACACACCCCTCACACGCACACCCCTCACACGCACACCCCTCACACGCACACCCCTCACACGCACACCCCTCACACGCACACCCCCCTCACACGCACACACCCCTCACACGCACACACCCCTCACACGCACACACCCCTCACACGCACACACCCCTCACAAGCACACACCCCTCACACGCACACACCCCTCACACGCACACACCCCTCACACGCACACACCCCTCACACGCACACACCCCTCACACGCACACACCTGTCACACGCACACACCCCTCACACGCACACACCCCTCACACGCACACACCCCTCACGCACACACCCCTCACACGCACACACCTGTCACACACACACACCCCACACACACACCCCACACACACACCCCACACACACAACCCTCACACACACACAACCCTCACACACACACAACCCTCACACACACACAACCCTCACACACACACGCCCTCACACACACACCCCCCCTCACACACGCACACCCCCCTCACAGGCACACACCCCTCACACGCACACACCCCTCACACACACGCCCCCCTCACACACACACACCCCCCTCACACACACACCCCCCCTCACACACACACGCCCTCACACACGCACACCCCCCTCACACACGCACACCCCCCTCACACGCACACCCCCCTCACACGCACACCCCCCTCACACGCACACACCCCTCACACGCACACACCCCTCACACACACCCCCCCCACACACACACACCCCCCTCACACACGCACACCCCCCTCACACACGCACACCCCCCTCACACGCACACACCCCTCACACGCACACACCCCTCACACGCACACACCCCTCACACGCACACACCCCTCACACGCACACACCCCCCTCACACATACACACACCCCTCACACACACACACCCCTCACACACACACACCCCCCTCAAACACACACCCTCACACACACACACACACCCCTCACACACACACCCCCCTCACACACACACACCCCCCTCACACACACCCCTCACACACACCCCACGCACACACCCCACGCGCACGCCCCACGCGCACGCCCCACGCGCACGCCCCACGCGCACGCCCCACGCGCACGCGCACGCCCCACGCGCACGCCCCACGCGCAACCCCCACGCACCCCCCACGCACGCCCCTCACACACCCCTCACACACCCCTCACACACCCCTCACACACCCCTCTCACACCCCTCTCACACCCCTCTCACACCCCTCACACACCCCTCACACATCCCTCACACACCCCTCACACACCCCTCACACACCCCACACACACACACAACCCTCACACACACACACACACCCCTCACACACACACCCCCCTCACACACACACACCCCTCACACACACACCCCTCACACACACACCCCCTCACACGCACACACCGCTCACACCCCTCACACGCTCACACCCCTCACACACACACACCCGTCACAGAACACACACCCGTCACAGAACACGCACCCGTCACAGAACACACACCCCTCACACACACACACCCCTCACACACACACAACCCTCACACACACACACCCCCCTCACACACACACACCCCTCACACACACACACCCCTCACACACACACCCCTCACACACACACCCCCTCACACGCACACACCGCTCACACCCCTCACACGCTCACACCCCTCACACACACACACCCGTCACAGAACACACACCCCTCACACACACACACCCCTCACACACACACAACCCTCACACACACACGCCCCCCTCACACACACATGCCCCCCTCACACACACACACCCCCACACACGCACACCCCCCACACACGCACACCCCCCACACACGCACAACCTCCTCACACGCACACACCCCTCACACGCACACACCCCTCACACGCACACCCCTCACACGCACACACCCCTCACACGCACACACCCCTCACACGCACACCCCTCACACGCACACCCCTCACACGCACACCCCTCACACGCACACCCCTCACACGCACACCCCTCACACGCACACCCCTCACACGCACACCCCTCACATGCACACCCCTCACACGCACACCCCTCACACGCACACCCCTCACACGCACACCCCTCACACGCACACACCCCTCACACGCACACACCCCTCACACGCACACACCCCTCACAAGCACACACCCCTCACACGCACACACCCCTCACACGCACACACCCCTCACACGCACACACCCCTCACACGCACACACCCCTCACACGCACACACCTGTCACACGCACACACCCCTCACACGCACACACCCCTCACACGCACACACCCCTCACGCACACACCCCTCACACGCACACACCTGTCACACACACACACCCCACACACACACCCCACACACACACCCCACACACACAACCCTCACACACACACAACCCTCACACACACACAACCCTCACACACACACAACCCTCACACACACACGCCCTCACACACACACCCCCCCTCACACACGCACACCCCCCTCACAGGCACACACCCCTCACACGCACACACCCCTCACACACACGCCCCCCTCACACACACACACCCCCCTCACACACACACCCCCCCTCACACACACACGCCCTCACACACGCACACCCCCCTCACACACGCACACCCCCCTCACACGCACACCCCCCTCACACGCACACCCCCCTCACACGCACACACCCCTCACACGCACACACCCCTCACACACACCCCCCCCACACACACACACCCCCCTCACACACGCACACCCCCCTCACACACGCACACCCCCCTCACACGCACACACCCCTCACACGCACACACCCCTCACACGCACACACCCCTCACACGCACACACCCCTCACACGCACACACCCCCCTCACACATACACACACCCCTCACACACACACACCCCTCACACACACACACCCCCCTCAAACACACACCCTCACACACACACACCCCCCTCACACACACACCCCCCCCTCACACACACACCCTCACACACACACACCCCTCACACACACACACCCCCTCAAACACACACCCTCACACACACACACACCCCTCACACACACACACCCCCCTCAAACACACACCCTCACACACACACCCCCCCTCACACACGCACACCCCCCTCACACGCACACCCCCCTCACACGCACACCCCCCTCACACGCACACACCCCTCACACGCACACACCCTCACACACGCACACACCCCTCACACGCACACACCCCACACACGCACACACCCCCCACACACGCACACACCCCTCACACGCACACACCCCTCACACGCACACACCCCTCACACGCACACACCCCTCACACGCACACACCCCTCACACACACACACCTGTCACACGCACACACACACACCCCACACACTCACACACCCCACACACTCTCACTCCTGTTTACTGCTCTGAGTCGATGGTGTTTACTTTATCTCCCGTTATCTTTTCCCAGGCTGCGGATGGCCCGGATGAATGAGGAAATGCGGGAAGCGGAAGGAGTATTCAGTCACACAGGTACGCAGGGTCCCCTCCCCAAGGCAGAACGATCACACCCTCCCTCAGCACCGACCCTCCCTCAGCACTGACCCTCCCTCAGCACCGACCCTCCCTCAGCACCGACCCTCCCTCAGCACGGACCCTCCCTCAGCACCGACCCTCCCTCAGCACCGACCCTCCCTCAGCACCGACCCTCCCTCAGCACCGACCCTC